>NC_060193.1:55838406-56138406 GCF_021184085.1 Oncorhynchus gorbuscha
CCCTTGATCTCTCAACTGGTGAACCTCTCTCGGCCCCCTTGATCTCTCAACTGGTGAACCTCTCTCGGCCCCCTTGATCTCTCAACTGGTGAACCTCTCTTGGCCCCCTTGATCTCTCAACTGGTGAACCTCTCTCGGCCCCCTTGATCTCTCAACTGGTGAACCTCTCTCGGCCCCCTTGATCTCTCAACTGGTGAACCTCACTGAGCTCGAGCTGTTTTGAAAGGAGGAATGGGAAAACATTTCAGTCTCACGATGTGCAAAACTGATAGAGACATACCCCAAGCGACTTACAGCTGTAATCGCAGCAAAAGGTGGCGCTACAAAGTATTAACTTAAGGGGGCTGAATAATTTTGCACGCCCAATTTTTCAGTTTTTGATTTGTTAAAAAAGTTTGAAATATCCAATAAACGTCGTCCCACTTCATGATTGTGTCCCACTTGTTGTTGATTCTTCACAAAAAAATACAGTTTTATATCTTTATGTTTGAAGCCTGAAATGTGGCAAAAGTTCGCAAAGTTCAAGGGGGCCGAATACTTTCGCAAGGCACTGTATGTTCCCTATTTGTTTTTGTGGCTTAACGCTACAACATAAACTCTACATCAGCACCGTATTATTACCATGCCGGTTATTCACTGGGGACAGAGTTTCATAGAGAAAGATATTCCCAGATATTCATCTACTTCTGTGTCTATTGGGGTCACAGTAGAACACAGTAGCAGCAGCTCTTTATAAAAGCCCACCTGACGGAGGTAGAGGGAGCTGTCTATAGAGCCTTATGCTGAGGGAGGCTACAGTAACTCAGCCTACGTATCCACTCCTGTCTTATTCAATCAAAACCAATGGTCACACTACATTTTTACATTATCATAGTTGCACATACAGCAAGTCCTTTAGTCAGCTACGTATACGGAATTGTAATTTTGCAGTGAAATGAAATTTGGGGCATGACGAAACATAGGCCTAGGTACTAACTGAATTCCACACATGTGGTTCATAGAATGTGTAGCCTAGTGTTAATTAAATAACACCTCATCCATGCAATAGTCTGCTGTAAGACTCAGTACAGGACAGCTCCAGTGCTGCTAGGTGACCTAAACTGGGACATGCTTAACACCCCAGCCATCCTACAATCTAAGCTTGATATGCCCTCAATCTCACACAAGCTATCAATGAACCCACCAGGTACAACCCCAAATCGGTAAACACGGGCACCCTCATAGATATTATCCTAACCAACTTACCATCCAAATATAACTGCTGTTTTCAACCAAGATCTCAGCGATCACTGCCTCATTGCCTGCATCCGTAATGGGTCTGAGGTCAAACGACCACCCCTCATCAGTGTCAAACGCTCCCTAAAACACTTCAGCGAGCAGGTCTTTCTAATCGACCTGGCCCGGATATCCTGGAAGGTTATTGACCTCATCCCGTCAGTAGAGGACGCCTGGTTATTCTTTAAAAGTGCCTTCCTAACCATCTTAAATAAGCATGCCCCATTCATTTTTTTTAAACCAGGAACAGATATAGCCCTTGGTTCTCTCCAGACCAGACTGCCCTTGACCAGCACAAAAACATCCTGTGGAGTTCTGCATTAGCATGGAATAGACCCCATGATATGCAAATTATCAGGGAAGTTAGGAACCAACATACACAGGCAGTTAGGAAAGCTAAGGCTAGCTTTTTCAAGCAGAAATTTGCATCCTGCAACACTAACTCAAAAAGTTCTGGACACTGTAAAGTCCATGAGTGCACCTCCTCCCAGCTGCCCACTGAACTGAGGCACTGTCACCACCGATAAATCCACTATAATTGAGAATTTCAATAAGCATTTTTCTACGGCTGGCCATGCTTTTCACCTGGCTACCCCTACCCCGATCAACAGCCTTGCACCCCCCACAGCAACTCGCGCAAGCCTCCCCATTTCTCCTTCACCCAAATCCCGATAGCTGATGTTCTGAAAGAGCTGCAAAATCTGGACCCCTACAAATCTCTTTCTAAAATTATCTGCCGAAATTGTTGCAACCCCTATTACTAGCCTGTTCAACATCTCTTTCGTATCATCTGAGATTCCCAAAGATTGGAAAGCTGCCGCGGTCATCCCCCTCTTCAAAGGGGGAGACACTCTAGACCCAAACTGCTACAGACCTATATATATCCTACCCTGCCTTTCTAAGGTCTTCGAAAGCCAAGTTAACAAACAGATTACCGACCATTTTGAATCCCACCATACCTTCTCCGCTATGCAATCTGGTTTCAGAGCTGGTCTTGGGTGCACCTCAGTCACGCTCAAGGTCCTAAACGATATCTTAACCGCCATCGAGAAGAGACATTACTGTGCAGCCGTATTCATCGATGTGGCCAAGGCTTTCGACTCTGTCAATCACCACATTCTTATCGGCAGACTCAACAGCCTTGGTTTCTCAAATGACTGCCTCGCCTGGTTTACCAACTACTTCTCTGATAGAGTTCAGTGTGTCAAATCGGAGGGCCTGTTGTCCGGACCCCTGGCAGTCTCTATGGGGGTACCACAGGGTTCAATCCTCGGGCCGACACTCTTCTCTGTATACATTAATGATGTCGCTCTTGCTGCTGGTGATTCTCCGATCCACCTCTACGTAGACGACACCAGTCTGTATACCTCTGGCCCTTCTTTGGACACTGTGTTAACTAACCTCCAGACGAGCTTCAATGCCATACAACTCTCCTTCCGTGGCCTCCAACTGCTCTTAAATGCAAGTAAAATCAAATTCATGCTCTTAAACCTGCCTGCCAGTCCAGCATCACTACTCTGGACGGTTCTGACTTAGAATATGTGGACAACTACAAATACCTAGGTGTCTGGTTAGACTGTAAACTCTCCTTCCAGACTCACATTAAGCATCTCCAATCCAAATTAAATCTTGAATCGGCTTCCTATTTCGCAACAAAGTGTCCTTCACTCATGCTGCCAAACATACCCTCGTAAAACTGACCAACCTACCGATCCTTGACTTCGGCGATGTCATTGACAAAATAGCCTCAAACACTCTACTCAATAAATTGGATGCAGTCGATCACAGTACCATCCGTTTTGTCACCAAAGCCCCATATACTACCCATCACTGCGACCTGTATGCTCTCGTTGGCTGGCCCTCGCTTCATACTCGTCACCAAACCCACTGGCTCCAAGTCATCTACAAGTCATCTATCTGCTAGGTAAAGCCCCACCTTATTTCAGCTCACTGGTCACCATAGCAGCACCCACACACATGACTGTAAGCTTTGGATAAAACGCTCCTCCAGCAGGTATTATCTCACTGGTCACCCCCAAATCCAATTCTTCCTTTGGCCGCCTTTCCTTACAGTTCTCTGCTGCCAATGACTGGAACGAACTGCAAAAATCACTGAAGCTGGAGACTCATATCTCCCTCACTAGATTTAAGCACCAGCTGTAGAGGCAGATCACAGATCACTGCACCTGTACATAGCCCATCTGTAAATAGCCCATTCAACTAGCTCATCCCCATACTGTATGTATTTATTTATCTTGCTCCTTTGCACCCCAGTATCTCTACTTGCACATTCATCTTCTGCACATCTACCATTCCAGTGTTTAATTGCTATATTGTAATTACTTCGCCACCATGGACTATTTATTGCCTTACCTCTCTTATCCTACCTCATTTACACACACTGTATATAGACTTTTTCTACTGTATTATTGACTGTATGTTTGTTTATTCCATGTATAACTCTGTGTTGTTGTGTGTCAAACTGCTTTGCTTTATCTTGGCCAGGTCACAGTTGTAAATGAGAACTTGTTCTGAACTAGCCTACCTGGTTAAATAAATGTGAAATTTTAAAAAATGAATGAAAACAAATGCATGGTGTCATACAGTGGTCTGCTGTAAGGCTCAGTACAGGATAGCACCATGCATGGTGTCATAGTCTGCTGTAAGGCTCAGTACAGGACAGCACAATGCATGGTGTCATACTGTAGTTGTTGTAAGGGTCAGTACTGGACAGCACCAATCATGGAGTCAGTCTGCTGTAAGGCTAAGTACAGGACAGCTGCTGAGAATCATTCTGTTAATAAACTCCTTCCTCCATGCTACAGAGGGTAGGACAGAGGAAGAGGCTATGCTAAGCTATACTAGCCCAAACCTCCTGGGCCTTCGCTACACCATCTCCTCATAAATCATCTTCTCACTTCCTCCTTTTGTTCCAGGAGACACTACACACACAGGACATGGCACAAGATGATATCGTAGCCATCTTAGAGGTATCACATGGGGAACCCACAGTGATAAGTGATAAACCATTGTGTTGGCGGGTCATAGTGTTTTCTGGGATCTGCTCAGCTGATTGGGGTTAGCAGTAAACAACTGATGTGTGGTAGGAAAGTGTTCTACCTGTAACCCTCTAGCATAGTCAGAGATACTGTAGTCAGCAGGGAATGACAAGAGCACAGAGTGATAGGAAACAGCAACACCTAAGTCCCAGCGTCCCGGGCTATTTGTTATTGTAGAGGCCGACTTGTCCCAGTCCCAGGGCTATAAGTCAGTCCACCCGAGCTGAGTGTTCCCAAGGCTGTGTTTTGTCCCAGGCAGGACCAGACAGGCTCCAGGGGGTGTGAAGTGGTGGATATTAGGGTGTAGCAGGATGGAACCAGACTAATTAGTCTATTTCCATGAATTGCTGACTGGCCGTCTGCTACATGGTGAGAAGACTGATCATATTATCCTACTGATTCATGGCACACTGTGACAGACGCTGTTTCACTGTCAATGCTTGGACGGGAAACAAAAATGCTGTTCCTCAAAGTATGATTCATTACTAATGTCAAGTAATGAAGCAATCTGTATTATCACGGACGGAGAGGTTCACAAACTCAATACAAGCCTGATGGAATTTTAAAGGAGAGTTCCGAGTGGCGCAGTGGTCTAAGTCTAGCGTCTCCTGTGGCGGGCCGGGCGCCATGCACGCTGACACAGTCGCCAGGTGTACAGTGTTTCCTCTGACACATTGGTGCGGCTGGCTTCCGGGTTAAGCGGGCATTGTGTCAAGAAGCAGCGTGGCTTGTCTGGGTCGTGTTTCGGAGGGCGCACGGCTCTTGACCTTCACCTCTCCCGAGTCCATACAGGGGTTGCAGCGTTGGGACAAGACTGCAACTACCAATTGAATATCAAGAATTTGAGGTGAAAAGGGGTAAAACAATTTTTTTTTAAAATACTGCTACACAAACAAGTCATATAAGGATGGTTGGTTCCTGCATGACTGATACCAGACCAGGCTTCTTACCTTGAAACTGAGATACTCCTTTTGGTTCCCAGAGCAATGTTCTGGGCATACTGCCAAATTGACTAAGCAATCTGTCACTCGCATAAACCCAACCAAGCGATGTTGTTAGAAAGCAGTATTATTCTAAACATACGATTGGATACACACAGAACATTTCCATCACAATGCATTACTAACGTCAAGTGGAAAAGGTGCAGAGTAACGAAGGTGCAGGTTATCAGTGTGTTCATGTGGCTTCATAAGCAGTATGACTCCCAGGAATGGCTGTGTGACGACAGCTTGTCTGTTCGTCTGTAGAGTGGTGCCAGGTTTGGTCCTCTCCTCTCTGTCTCTCTTCCTGCTCGGTCTCCCCAGCTATCGTCTCTGTTTCTCTGTGTGTGTGTGTGTGTGTGTGTGTGTGTGTGTGTGTGTGTGTGTGTGTGTGTGTGTGTGTGTGTGTGTGTGTGTGTGTGTGTGTGTGTGTGTGTGTGTGTGTGTGTGTGTGTGTGTGTGTGTGTGTGTGTGTGTGTGTGTGTGTGTGTGTGTGTGTGTGTGTGTGTGGTGCTGTGGCCATCCTGGGATTAATGTTGCTCTCTCAGACACACTGCCTCTTAGGCCTGGAAAACACACACACACACACACACACGATGCACTGCATTCCAGAGACAGGAAAACATCCAACTCAACTCCATTCAAGTCAACCCTGAAACAACACTCAAAACACACTCAGAACAAGTGCACATAAAAACTAAATGTTGTCGCCAAAAGATTTTAGCCTTTGGAATCTGCTGAACACAGATATGAATCCTAACAAAGCTCCTCATGACTGATCATCTACATGGTCACACTAGTGTGCATGTTACACCATAGAGGCAGTTCTGTTCTGGGCTAAACAGTCACATGATCACACAGGCCTTAGTCATGTGATGGGGGACTAACTGTGTGGTGGGATCAGACCAGCTGACCCTTCAGCAGGGGTAAATATGTTAAAACCTAATCTGCTCAGCTCTACTGAACACAGGCACTGTGAGGAACACCTCAGAGCTCTGTGCTCGGCCAGGTTTGATTATACCTCCACTCCCATCAATTCAAACTTTAGAAACTACACAAGCTTCCAACATATAAATGAATGAGATACCAAACCCATTCACAGGGTTGGTTAACTCTTCAGATTCCTCAGGTCTCCGTGGAATTAGGTAAATCCACTTTTAGTTCTCGCACTCCACAAAATGTATTACATTTATATTCCCTGGTGCCACTAGGGCAGTTTGGAACCGATGATGATGAATGAGTTCACAGAGGTGTGCAATAGTTTTGACGGATTGATTTAGTACCTTGTTAATGAAGGCTGTGATGTTGCTGATGTTCTAATGTAATGTACTTGTCATTGGATCTTGTTATATTTCTTTAAATCTTTTGCTTTGTGGTCTCAGGCCACCATTGAAAATTAATCCTGGTCTCAACTGGACTCCACTGATTAAATAAAAGTAGCTAAGAATGTATCAAATGACAATAGAACAGACGCCAGAACAGAAATGCCAAAAATAGACCTGTCAATTCTAAGTCCAGGGCTGTGTTCAAAAACCTAGCGGGGGTGTAAGTGTGAGCGTCACAGTGAAAGTGTCTCTCTGGTCTCAGTGTTAAAAGGTTACATCGCCGTGCACTGCCCACATACTGTAACAATGAGGAGGGCTCGTAAAAGCTCCGCATTGACATGATTGGGACTTCCTGTATAAACACAAACACTTCTTTGACAACTTCCGTCACAACAGCTCTGCTCCGCGAAGCGTAAGAAGTATACATGCCCTGACTTCTGCAGAGGCCGTATCTCAGTAAATGCTGTACAGCCACTGCAGACCTCAGATTGACCATACAGAGGCTTTAAGGCTGTCTGTCTGTGGTGCTATCTAATCCTCCAGACTAGAGCCAGGCGTGTGTGTGTTGGCCCTGTGGCATCACTTCACTACACTCTCACCTTAGCAGCACCAGTCAATCTCCTACTACCTATAAAACTTTCACCAGCTAAAGCCAGGACCAAAAATAGCATAGACCTGTCAGGAACCTCCCTGTCATAGAGCTAGGAGCCAGCCAGGGGACAACACAGACCACAGTCACAGCTCTGACTCCTTTAACCCTTTATTTCGTTCTTTTGAATGAAAACATTGAAAATCAATACCAGTGAAAGTTTTGAATGGAGAGAGTTGAGGTTATGTTTTTCTGACTTGAAGCCGAATTATTCTGACTAGCAGAAATCTCTCTCACACTCACTCAACGTGCAGCCAGGCATAACAACCCAATACCTCTCCGTCAGATCACTGACAGCAGCCTGATAGCAGCCTCGCTCTTCTCTCCTAAACGCTTCAAATCGATCTGTGGGCACATTGCATCCACTCACCTCACCAGGCGTTTGATAGACAAAAGGCTGCCAGCAAGAGCCAGCCATGTTTAAATAGATCATTTATCAGATTACAGACCTAGACTGAGGGATTTCTAAGCACGCAGAGACAAAAGGACCTGGTAGGGAAGTGATACTGAAACAATGGAAATCTGTTCTGAAGTTCACGGAGCTCGCAAAGTAAAAGTTGAAAAAGAATGTCTTTGTGAGATCAGATTAGGCAATGAAGCGAATTGTAATACTTGTATCATTACGGTGCCTCAGCCCACTCACAATGTGGACAACGAACACGATCATCTGTGATATTTGATCACAGGATATGACACAGATATACACACACATACATACACTGAATGTACAAAACATTAAGGTCACCCGCTCTTTCCATGACAGACTGACCAGGTGAATCAAATCCTATTTTATTGGTCACATACACATGTTTAGCAGATGTTATTGGTCACATACACACGGTTAGCAGATGTTATTGGTCACATACACATGTTTAGCAGATGTTATTGGTCACATACACACGGTTAGCAGATGTTATTGGTCACATACACATGTTTAGCAGATGTTATTGGTCACATACACACGGTTAGCAGATGTTATTGGTCACATACACATGTTTAGCAGATGTTATTGGTCACATACACACTCGGCCTTGTCTCAGGATGGTAAGTTGGTGGTTGGTTAGCAGATGTTATTGGTCACATACACATGTTTAGCAGATGTTATTGGTCACATACCTGACATGATGACTGGTTAGCAGATGTTATTGGTCACATAGTCCACATGTTTAGCAGATGAACATTTATTGGTCACATACAGCCAGAAGAGGACGCCACCCCACATATGTTAGCAGATGTGACATGATTGGTCAGTCCATCTGACAGTTTCACTGTTCTGCCTTATTATTAGCATGCTGGATGAACATTTGAACATTGGTCACAGAAGAGGATACACACTAGGTTTTGGTTAGGGAGCAGATGTTATTGTTTGCTGTTTGGGGTTTTTGGTCACTTTGAGATATCAGCACAGGGCTATATAAATAAATTTGATTTGATTTGATTTGATTTGTTTAGCAGATGTTATTGGTCACATACACACGGTTAGCAGATGTTATTGGTCACATACACACGGTTAGCAGATGTTATTGGTCACATACACACGGTTAGCAGATGTTATTGGTCACATACACACGGTTAGCAGATGTTATTGGTCACATACACATGGTTAGCAGTTGTTATTGTGAGTGTGGCAAAATGCTTGTGCTTTTAGTTCCTACAGTGCAGCAATATCTAACAATTCCCCAACAACTACCTAATACACACAAATCTAAGTAAATAAATGGAATAAGAATATAAATATATGGATGAGCAATGACAGAGCGACATAGGCAAGATGCAATAGATGGTATAGAATACAGTATATACATATTATATGAGTAATGCAAGATATGTAAACATTATTAAAGTTACATTATTAAAGTGACTAGTGATCTATTTATTAAAGTGGCCAATGATTTCAAGTCTGTGTGTAGGCAGCAGCCTCTCTGTGTTAGTGATGGCTGTTTAACAGTCTGATGGCCTTGAGATAGAAGCTGTTTTTCAGTCTCTCGGTCGCAGCTTTGATGCACCTGTACTGACCTCGCCTTCTGGATGGTAAGCGGGGTGAACAGGCTGTGGCTCGGGTGGTTGTTGTCCTTGATGATCCTGTCACATCAGGTGCTGTAAGTGTCCTGGAGGGCAGTTGGTTTGGGAAAGGGGGATACCTAGTCAGTTGTACAACTGAATGCATTCAACTGAAATGTGTCTTCCGCATTTAACCCAAACCCTCTGAATCAGAGAGGTGCGGGGGGCTGCCATAATCAACATCACCCATGGCCACGCAGTCATGGGTGAACAGGGAGTACAGGAGGGGGCTGAGCACACACACTTGTGGGGCCCCAATGTTGAGGATCAGCGAAGTAGAGATGTTGTTTCCTATCTTCACCACCTGGGGTCGGCCCGTCAAGAAGTCCAGGACCCAATTGCACAGGGCGGGGTTCCGTATAGCTATAATGATGGTTGACGGTAGGTGGGGGCAGGAGTTCCTGGATAAACACAAACTCACTTCTTTGACAAAACTCACTTCTTTCCTTCACAGCAGCTCTGCATGAAATCTATGATCCCTTATTAATTTACTTGTTAAATCCCCCTCAATCAGTGTAGGTGAGGAGACAGGTTAAAGAAGAATTTTTAAGCATTGAGACATGGATTGTGTATGTGTGCCATTGAACGGGTAGTAGGTGTCAGGCGCACCTGTTTGAGTGTGTCAAGAACTGCAATGATGCTGTGTTTTTCCCGTGTGTATCAAGAATAGTCAACCACCGAAAGGACATACAGCCAACTTGATACAATCCCCTAGGAAAGCTTTTGACACCTTTTAGGCGTCCATGCCCCGATCAATTAAGGCTGTCCTGTGGCAAGGGGGGGACGACAACACAATATTAGGAAGGAGTTCCTAATGTTTTGTACACTCAGTGTATATTTAAGTCTACTTTAGTCAGTGGTGACACAATGACCTCAGAAAGCCCTCGTTCCAGCACTTTCCATGTCCTCACAATCCACTCAACCACAGTTCAGAGCATGAAGAGATTGTTTTTATTACCCAGACAATTCAATTTGACTTCCATCACCACATTATTATAAAGCCTCTCTCTCATTGCCCCACCCCTTTTCTCTCTCATTCCCCCACCCCTTCTCTCTCTCATTCCCCCACCCCTTCTCTCTCTCATTCCCCCACCCCTTCTCTCTCTCATTCACCCACCCTTCTCTCTCTCATTCCCCCACCCCTTCTCTCTCTCATTCACCCACCCTTCTCTCTCTCATTCACCCACCCTTCTCTCTCTCATTCCCTCATTCCCCCACCCCTTCTCTCTCTCATTCACCCACTCCCTCATTCTCTCTCTCTCATTCACCCACCCCTCTCTCTCATTCTCTCATTCCCCCACCCCTTCTCTCTCTCATTCCCCCACCCCTTCTCCCCATTCCCCCACCCCTTCTCTCTCTCATTCCCCCACCCCTTCTCTCTCTCATTCCCCACCCCTTCTCTCTCTCTCATTCCCCCACCCCTTCTCTCTCTCATTCACCCACCCTTCTCTCTCTCATTCCCCCACCCCTTCTCTCTCTCATTCCCCCACCCCCCTTCTCTCTCTCATTCCCCCACCCTTCTCTCTCTCATTCCCCCACCCCTTCTCTCTCTCATTCACCCACCCCTCTCTCTCTCATTCCCCCACCCCTTCTCTCTCTCATTCACCCACCCCTCTCTCTCTCATTCCCCCACCCTTCTCTCTCTCATTCACCCACCCTTCTCTCTCTCTCATTCCCCCACCCCCCTTCTCATTCTCTCTCATTCACCCACCCTTCTCTCTCTCATCACCCCCCATTCCCCCACCCTTCCCTCTCATTCCCCCACCCTTCTCTCTCTCATTATTCACCCACCCTTCTCTCTCTCATTCCCCACCCCTTTCTCTCTCATTCATTCATTCCCCCACCCCTTCTCTCTCTCATTCACCCACCCCTCTCTCTCATTCTCATTCCCCCATTCCCCCCTTCTCTCTCTCTCATTCACCCACCCCTTCTCTCTCTCATTCCACCACCCTTCTCTCTCTCATTCCCCCACCCATTCTCTCTCTCATTCACCCACCCCTTCTCTCTCTCATTTCCCCACCCTTCTCTCTCTCATTCCCCCACCCTTCTCTCTCTCATTCCCCCACCCCTTCTCTCTCTCATTCACCCACCCCTTCTCTCTCTCATTCACCCACCCTTCTCTCTCTCATTCCACCACCCTTCTCTCTCTCATTCACCCACCCTTCTCTCTCTCATTCACCCACCCTTCTCTCTCTCATTCCATTCCCCCACCCTTCTCTCTCATTCCCCCATTCACCCACCCTCTCTCTCTCTCATTCATTCCCCCACCCTTCTCTCTCTCATTCCACCACCCTTCTCTCTCTCATTCACCCACCCTTCTCTCTCTCATTCACCACCCTTCTCTCTCTCATTCCCCCACCCTTCTCTCTCTCTCAATCCACCACCCCTCTCTCTCTCTCATTCACCCACCCTTTCTCTCTCTCATTCACCCACCCATTCTCTCTCTCATTCACCCACCCTTCTCTCTCTCATTCATTCCCCCCTCTCTCTCTTCTCTCTTCATTACCACCCTTCTCTCTCTCATTCACCCACCCCTCTCTCTCTCATTAACCCTTCCCCCACCCTTTTCCTCATTGTCTGTGTCATTCACCCACCCTGCTGCTCTCATTCACCCCCCATGCATCCTGGCTGGTGGGCATTCACATTGATGATCCAATGACCCATTCCACCACTCTCATTCAAACAAAATCCCTCTCTCATTCACCCACCCCTGAGGTCTTCCTCTCATTGAGGTCTTCTCTCATTGAGACTGAGGTCTTCTCTCTCATTGAGACCCTTCTCTCTCTCTCTGAGGTCTTCCTCTTGACCACTCAGAGGTCTTCCCTCTATGAGACTGAGGTCTTCTGGCTGGTGGGCGGTCACATGATGAGTCTTCCTCATGAAACAAAATCCCTCTGTCTACACTGAGGTCTTCCTCTATGAGACTGAGGTCTTCCTCTATGAGACTGAGGTCTTCCTCTATGAGACTGAGGTCTTCCTCTATGAGACTGAGGTCTTCCTCTATGAGACTGAGGTCTTCCTCTATGAGACTGAGGTCATCCTCTGAGACTGAGACTGAGGTCATCCTATGAGACTGAGGTATTCCTCTATGAGACTGAGGTCTTCCTCTATGAGACTGAGGTCTTCCTCTATGAGACTGAGGTCTTCCTCTATGAGACTGAGGTCATCCTCTATGAGACTGAGGTCATCCTCTATGAGACTGAGGTCTTCCTCTATGAGACTGAGGTCTTCCTCTATGAGACTGAGGTCTTCCTCTATGAGACTGAGGTCTTCCTCTATGAGACTGAGGTCTTCCTCTATGAGACTGAGGTCTTCCTCTATGAGACTGAGGTCTTCCTCTATGAGACTGAGGTCTTCCTCTATGAGACTGAGGTCTTCCTCTATGAGACTGAGGTCTTCCTCTATGAGACTGAGGTCTTCCTCTATGAGACTGAGGTCTTCCTCTATGAGACTGAGGTCTTCCTCTATGAGACTGAGGTCTTCCTCTATGAGACTGAGGTCTTCCTCTGATGATCAGAGACAACAAAGTTGTAGCAGGATCTTGTTATAACATGTTACAATTCAGGAAAATATAATTATCTTTGATTAATTTCAAAACGGAATGACACTTTGACACTATCAGATTTCTGCTGCAGAGAACACATCCTAAAGTGATGAAGATCAAAGTTCAAATTCAGACTGCCATGTCTTTGTTCTAGTTTTCAGACGACCTTTCTTGTACATGATGTATGACAGGCAAACCATAGACAGTCAATCACATGAGTGTTTAACATGTTTTCTATGACGACAACCAATGTTGAAAGGTCAGAGGTCACAGCCTAAACACATCAGCAGCGTGACGTCTAGAGAACCAACCATTGACTTCTAATCGAACTAGTCTTTGTGCTCCATTATAACCCTGAAAAGGGTTTTTTAAAAGGGGATCACGCACTAGTCTTCCGCTCCGCTCGTCCGGACACGGGCCAGAGAGCTGGGTGCATGAACCCTGATGTCCTTGGTCGTCACTGTGGGAACAGGAGGAGGATCTATATTATGGTACGCTGCACCACGGCTCTCACCTATGGTGTTGACACAGTGGATAAAATAGTGCTACGCCTCAGTGTGTTTCATTAGCTCCCTATCAGCCGTGAAATAAAGCTGCCACCTGTGCCCTCAGCCACTCCCCCCTCTCCTTCACTTCCTCTCGCCATCTCTTCCTCTTTTACTCAGTGACAGTCTAACCCCCCCCCCCCCCCTCTGTCTTACACTCATTCACACAAGTTATTCCAAGGACAGAGTGTGTCTCCAAGTTGTCATGGCACATTCTTTAAGAATTCTGACAATTATTTAACCATTAGCTCACCATTTCCATCCCAGCTGGGGACCATGAGGAGGGACGTCCTGTTTTAACTAGTCGCTCGTCATTAATCTGATTAATATCAGTCATAATAGATCAAAGGGAATGTCAAGCTCTTTCTCTCTCTCTCTTTCATAATGTATTTCCAGGCTGAGCGTGCAGTTCATCAAGTCTAGAAGTTGAGAATCTCTCCTATTCGAACAGTGAGGACGTTCACGCTTCACTTCACTAAGGTCCTATCAAACTGACAAACGCTCATCCACCATCCATTGCTATTACATCACCACTGTCTGCTGTGCTAGGCTGGCTCATTCTCCTCTGACACTGCTGTGGATAGGTAGAGGGGCTCTGTTCTCAAGGACAGAATGTCCTGAACGATCCCTCCACATAGAAATGTATTGTGTAGAATGGACAATGTTCTATCACACAGTGTTCTATCACATTTCTATCTACATTCAGTTTTATGAATGTGTCGTGCTGGGCTACTTTCATCCTGACATCACTGTAGATTAGAGCCGTTTCAGTTGGATCACATGGAACAGATTTTGAGCAGCTCCCTCTGGGCTCTGGGACCAGTGACCTGATATCAAAACACTGCTAAAAGAAAGAGTACCGTCATTGAGATTGGATTGAATTGAGCCCAAAGCCATTTCAACCTTTTGAGATGCACCTGAGCAATGTTCCTGTCTCTGTGTGATCTCTAAAGAATGAGTATGTGCTGTGTAGTGAGATCTGATTCTCTGAGGGGGGCGGCATTAAGGGTTATGCCCCCCTTTATCAGCACTGTTTAGTGTTCCTATCCAAGGGCCAGGAACCAACACATGGGACATTACCAAGTTCAAACACTCACTGGCTCAATCTCTCCTGATGTGGCCTTTTCTGCTCCATTAAATAACTGCAATCCATCACCAGCCTCTTGGTCCACAGGGCCCTTCCCTGTGTAGGTTGATACTCAGCAGTACGGTTGGTAATACTGGAGCTGTAGCAGCTCAATAGTTATAGGCAGGGCCAAAGATATACAGAGTTTGGTGGTCAACTTGCTTTAAGATTCTAGAATTATGATGGGCACCATGTTGGAACCAAATGAATGGAAAGTAGAATGTCATTGTTATTGGATGGAAAGGAATTAACCGGATACTTAAAGGAGAGCAACAAGACAAAATGGATTAAGGAGGAGCTCTGTGGATCCCTGTTCAAGAAGTAGCCCCGTCTGTCCGCACAGAGACACACGTACAGTATGAGGGTGTTAAGTCATATGTTATTACCACCTGGCTGAAAGACCCTGGACCGAGAGACACAGAGGGTGGGTGCAGCGAGGTGTGATAACACTGTGATTACACAGCTCACACAGTCATAATACCGCTATTTAACCTGGCTACAGCTAGATCAATACGGGAAGCTTGAGTCGAAGCTCTATGAGTGAGGTCTTCAGGGGAAATACGTACTCATGTCCATTGAGAGTTGCATAGTATTTTCATGCAGCAAGCCTACATCAAGGAAATGAGCTTTTTTTCTTTATCTCAGAAAAATGGTTTTAAAGAGGCCAAGCATATTACATCATATTGTAATGCACAGTACAGCTTTTGAATTGATGTAATTTACACAACAGCAGCAAAAATATTTTTTGACCAGATAAAATGTTTGTGTGACCTTTAGAAACCCCTGACCGGATCCTAAGTCTAAACACTAACGACAAGTGGTGTCATGGCCCGTTATCCGTTTAGCTCAGATCCTACTAATCCCAAAACGTCCCTCCTGTCCCGTTCTGTCCCTAGAAACACAGCACAACAGTCACAACACCATACATAGGCAGTAGACCCTGTGTAAATATCCCACTGGTGGACACAGATGCTGTGGTACTGTATTACTGACTAGCAGGAATAATGAAACACTAAGAACGTGCTATACAGTACAGCTAATGTAACAGAGTATAGGCTACATTACATAATGGTAACATTACATGCTCATGAGTTTACCTTTCAAAGCAAGTTAATTCAATATCTTCTCGTCCCATTTGGAGAGATCCATTGTGCAGTCAGATATGATCATTTACATGTCTGTATATTCACCTCATAATCACCTCTCAACAACATGATCCCATTATATCATGACATGGTTCTAGTGTTTCATTAAGGTCCCTCCCCCTGGCGAGTATAAATGAGATCATCTATCTATGTGGACAGCGAGAGAGAGAGAGAGAGAGAGAGAGAGAGAGAGAGAGAGAGAGAGAGAGAGAGAGAGAGAGAGAGAGAGAGAGAGAGAGAGAGAGAGAGAGAGAGAGAGAGAGAGAGAGAGAGAGAGAGAGCTCCCCCACTCCTCACCTAATCCCCAGGAGACAGGAAGTCAGCAGGAGAGAGACTTCCTGTCCAGACGAGCTGATTAGTCAGCAGCCAAACAGCCACGGCCCGAGAGTTTCATGCTCTGTCCCACCTTTCTAGTATTGACCAGTGTGTTACTGTTGTGTGCTTGTGCTTGTGTCTGTCGGTCTGTCGCCCGATTTGCTTCATACATGTTCCATCGCTTACCTTCGTGTTAATGAATAATGCATTACTGTCTCTATGCTGTTGTTGTTTCTATGTTTCTGTGTATTATTTTGTACTTGTGTTTTGAGTGAACCCTCAGGAATAGGGAAGAGTAGCTGCTCCGGGAACCAAATAATTGAATAGAGAACAGATGTCATTGGCTGAGACTGATGACAGAATCATTGATAATGTCCTGATTCCTGTGTCCTGGCTGATTTCCCCCGAGGCAGAACACAGGGAATTACCCCAAAGGAATAACGTATTCATCAGTAACAAACCATTGTCAGGGGATGAGCCCAAAACACAGTGCTACACACAGAAAAAAGTCTGTACAACGAGCCTCATCATTGTAAGAAACAGCAATTTCACTCACGGCTTCAGCTCTATGGATGAATTAGTATTTTGGTTTCATAACCCACCAATACATCATAGGCGAGGAACAGCGGGCACCTTGTGCAAACTGACAGCTACAAAGATTACAGTGCTGCCTTTGAACACTTTTGCGGGAATGACAATTTGAAATTGTCAACCTAAAGAAGGTACACTTGCATAACTGTGTGTCTGTGTGTGTGTGTGTGTGTGTGTGTGTGTGTGTGTGTGTGTGTGTGTGTGTGTGTGTGTGTGTGTGTGTGTGTGTGTGTGTGTGTGTGTGTGTGTGTGTGTGTGTGTGTGTGTGTGTGTGTGTGTGTGTGTGTGTGTGTGTGTGTGTGTGTGTGTGTGGAAATCTCCTCTCCTAACGCCAGACAGCATTTCTACGCATTAGATCAAAGTTCAGGGGGGCCCAAGCTTTTTGTGACAAACTAACCCAGTGCGTACTGCATCCAATGGGTTGCCTTCCTCTCTCCCTCTACTCACTGTCACACTCTCTAATAGACACCATTAATGACCATCAAAAGTTACAGTATGTTATTCAATAGTCATGTATGTAGTGAAGTCCTATGGATATAGGTTTGTAGCCAATCACCAAGACAACATCACTATTTGCTGTTCTTTAATTCACGCCCATCATATCTCAACAGAGCGAGGCAGAGTCTGAATCAGAGTCTGTCTGTCAGCCCGTCTGTTTGCTGATAAACACACGTCTCAACACGCGGCTACAGCCATGCCCTTCAGAGGTGACGCGCTGGACGACTCGCATGTATACCCCGACTAGTCCATTGATGTTCTGTGTAGTTTTTAAAAATGTATTTGATTTTTTTACACCCTTTTTCACCCCAATTTCTTGATATCCAATTGTTAGTAGTTACCGTCTTGTCTCATCACTACAACTCCCTCACGGGCTCGGGAGAGGCGAAGGCTGAGAGCCATGCGTCCTCCGAAACACCACCCAACCAAGCCGCATTGCTTGGCTACAGTCAGTAATATGTCCATAAGCTTCTCCAAATGCCTCGAACCCCGTGGCCTCATGGGAGCAGCCCTCTGGATTAGCGCCAAACAAGCATTACTGTACTGAACTGGATAACCCACGGCCCATAGGCTCCGATGTAACCTATTGATGTCCCCAGCAGCACACATCAGCCCTAAAACCACTGGATTACATCATTCTCCACACAACTACGCTAGTCATATGGTCTAATGTGTAAAGACAAAAAAGGAGTGTTTGTTTGCTTTAGGTAAGCCAGAGGAGGCTGGTGGTCTAATGTCTAAAGAAAAAAGGAGTGTTCGGTAAGCCAGAGGAGGCTGGTGGGAGGAGCTATAGGAGATGGGCTCATTAGCTGAAATAGAACAAACGGAACGGTATCAAAACACATCCAACATATGGAAACCATGTTTGAATCTGTTCCCTTCATTACAATGAGCCTGTCCTCCTATAGCTCCTCCCACCAGCCTCCTCTGATGTAAACTTATGAACAGGTGGTTTATGGGATATCTGTAATATTTTTTGCTTCATCTTTTAACATGCAACACAGAACATAAATACATTGGTAGAAGTGTATTTTGCATTCTTGGGTTGTTGCTGTTTTTACAGGCCTTTACCAGGGGCCTCTACCTCATGAGTTCAATTGCATTATTGTTATGTTTACATTCCAAAAACGGCCCGTTATAAATCGCAGTCTGGGTCAGGTGGGCATGATTTGAAAGCTTGTTCTATTGCCATCATGACTAGCTAAATTATAAAATACGAGCTAACAGCTTTCACAAGGCAATTCAGAGAAACAGATCGTAATTTTGGTGTACATAGAAAGGAGTCATTAGTGCATTCGGGTGCGTCTGCCACGACACATTTTCTTCACAATAAACAAAGTCTCATTCTGTTCAGAACAGCATAGGGTATGACGGCATGTCATCTTGTAACTGTACATAAAACATAATGATCTTAAACGTTGAAACACTGTATACGGCATGAGTTTTATTTCGAAATGTGAAGCTCACATTTGGACTCACTGTTTGGCTTGCTTGTATGACATCAAGGCGGTATTTACTATACTCCTCAATGTCTCATCTTTCAAAATACATAAAGTAATCTTAATTTATTCAGAGAACAAAAAATATGCAAAATGTTGCCCAATTAGAGGGTGGGTTAGGGATAACTTTTTGTCGTGCGTGGTATCCAAATTCATAAAGGCTGTCAGTCAAAACCCACACAGCGCCGTGAAGTGCAGAGCCGGAGCTCTGACGTCATGTATTGAGTGTTCCTGTACAGCCATTACCTTCCAAATGTATTTATTTATCCGTTATTTTACCAGGTAAATTTGAGAACACGTTCTCATTTGCAGCAACGACCTGGGGAATAGTTACAGGGGAGAGGAGGGGGATGAATGAGCCAATTGTAAACTGGGGATTATTAGGTGATCGTGATGGTTTGAGGGCCAGATTAGGAATTTAGCCAGGACACCGGGGTTAACACCCTTACTCTTACGATAAGTGTCATGGGATCTTTAATGACCCAGGACACCCGTTTAACGTCCCTTCCGAAATACGGCACCCTACACAGGGCAGTGGGACAGGGCAGTGGGATATTTTGGGGGGAGTTTATTAGTGCCGTAATCTATCATTTTCATCCGGTATATGGGTACGAGTGTAAAGGGCAACATGGGAAATGGAAACACACAATTGTTCATAGAAACGCAACAATGTTTAATTGAGAATAGACTGTAAAACCGCAACAACCTGACCAACAAGTTGGTAGCCTACTGTACAATAGTAGGCTAAACCCCATAGACTTTTGCTTTGGCACAAGCAAATCGATTCCAAGAAAGTAATTCAGTGCAATAGGCTACTTACCCATCTGGTGATCAATTTGCGAATAGAGCTAAAATCCATTATTTAACAGGTTCCAGATGCTCCGGGCAATTTATTTTTTGCAGTCTTCTTTAATCTTTTAACGCTAGCTAATTTTTATTTCTACTCTATACTCCATGATTTTCGGACGGTCCCCCTTTTCTGCCTAAGAACTATAATAGTCTGGGTGCGACTATTGTAATCCTATACAATCAGTCATCACCTATTGGTCTCTCTATGAAAGGTAAAGCTCAAATGCCCACGCGCTTTCATAGTTCTGGTTTCATTCATATGCTGACATGTTAGTCTATGATTCAGCAGCCAGTACGGTATTCTTCCCCAATGTTTCAGACGCAAAGTCGCTTACTTCTACTAGTCAGAAGTAGCGTCTTCTTTTCCCTCTCCTGCCTTCTCTCTCTCACCTTCCTCGCGCGGGTAATCTTCTTGGCTCTCGGCTGTGGGAAATAAACGTTTTTCTTCCATCATAGGCTACGTCACTGGGAGCCGTAAGCGCTTGCGCAATATAGTGTCACACACTTGCCTACTGGAATGTATCAGTTTCGGTCAGGCGTGCATGCTCATGTCTTTTCTCAGCAGAATCGCTTAAAAAACGTATTCAGGATTGGTGGGTCCCCTGCGGACGGTTGAGCTAATGTAGGCTAATGCGATTAGCATGAGGTTGTAAGTAACAAGAAAATTTCCCAGGACATAGACATATCTGATATTGGCAGAACCCATAAATTATTGTTAATCTAACTGCTCTTTCCAATTTACAGTAGCTATTACAGTGAAAGAATACGATGCTATTGTTTGAGAGGAGTGCACAGTTTTGAACATGAAAAGTTATTAAAAAACAAATTGGGCACATTTGGGCAGTCTTGATTCAACATTTTGAACAGAAATATAATGGTTGCTTGGATCAGTCTCAAACTTTGCACGCGCACTGCTGCCTTCTAGTGGCCAACATCTAAACTGCACCCGGGCTGGAATAATACATTATGGCCTTTCTCTTGCATTTCAAAGATGATGGTACAAAAAAAATATAAAACAACAGTTTATTTTGTTTGGTATTGTCTTTTACCCGATCTAATGTGTTATATTCTCCTACATTCCTTTCACATTTCCACAAACTTCAACGTGTTTCCTTTCAAATGGTACCAAGAATATGCATATCCTTGCTTCAGGGCCTGAGCTACAGGCAGTTAGATTTGGGTATGTTATTTTAGGCGAAAATTGAAAAAAAGGGGCCAATCCTAAAGAGGTTCTTAACTAATACACAAAACTGTTGCATAAACTAAGAGTTAGAAACCAAATGGAATGGCAAATTCCCCGTTAAAGCATGGCAGCGCACCATGGTAAGGTTTTGAACCATAAAGCCTAATTCATTTTGGCACGTGCAGGCTATAATAAACTTAAATCAAAAAGTGTGTGTGTTTGTGAGAGGGAGAGAGAGAGTTCACAAACCTGTTCTAATAACACACTGACATCTTAGGACCAGAACGTACAATATATCAGATCCAACCAAATTACAACACAGTCTGAGTTTGAGTTTGAGATTATTTTATTTTTTACAGGGACAGTGCACATTAATCAACGTTTCAGTAAAAGTGCCGGTTTTAGCCAGCCGGATAATTTTCAACCGCAGTCCCTGGGCAGGTTATTAAAAACAATTACAATATAGACAATAATTGAGCAGTGAGCACACGCAGAGCAATATAGGACAAGCAAGACATAGCATACAGACAGAGCAACATAGGACAAGCAAGACATAGCAACATAGAACAAAAAGCAGCAAGACAAAATTCATAAAAGCAACAAAGCGTTTCCACACCTCACAAACTACAGCCAACATGGAAAGCGGCAATACACAGCTAGGGATTATGATCACAAATCTGATTGACCTTTAGCCATGTATTCATACATTTTGTGAAAGTGTGATAGGTGGTGCAGTTATGTGTGTCTGAAGGCAGTGTATTCCAGACATGGGAAGCTCTCACAGAGAAAGCGGATTTACTAAAGGTGCTTTTCCTTAAGGGAACTATACAGTCACCTCTCATGGCAGACCTTGTGGATCTGCTGCCATATGTTTGGGTTTTCTGTTTAACAAAAATACTGAGTGGAGTGGGGGCCAGGCCATTTAGGATCTTGAATACAAGACATGCGTCGGTGTATTGCACAAGATTTTCCCAACTCAGGAACTCATGCTTTCTGTGGATGTAACAGTGATGGTGGCTATTGGGCTTCCTATCAAGCACTTTGAGAGCCTGTTTGTAGACAGACTGAATAGGTTTTAATGTTGTATAGCAAGCTTGGGCCCAACTAGTCAAGCAGTATGTTAAGTGGGGGAGTATCATAGATTTGAGGTACAGTTTTGCTACCTCTGTAGTCAAACAATTTCGTATAAATCGGAAATGAGCTAGGTTGAATTTGGTTATCTGAATGACCCTTTTCACATGCTTTTTAAAAAAGAGGTTGGAATCAAGTATGATGCCAAAGTACTTAAAATCAGATACCACCTGGAGCTTCTCCCCTGACACATAGACATCTGGCTCAGTAGCATCTGTTGCTCTCTTTGTGAAGAACATGTAAACAGTTTTTTTCACATTGAGATGCAAACACGAGTCACTGAGCCACTTTGTAACCTGGACCATTACAGTAGTGAGTTCTTGTGCAGCTTGTTGTTTGCTCTTTGCATGCACATATATCACTGTATCATCTGCATACATTTGAACTTCAGACCCAGTACAGACAGAAGGAGGATCATTAATGTACAGGCTGAACAGGAGGGGCCCCAGTATTGACCCTTGGGGCACGCCCACATCATAGCTAAGAGTGGGTGACAGCTCATTGCTCACTCTGACACACTGAGTTCTGCCTTCAAGGTATGATTTTATCCATCTCAAGGCATCGGGGGAAAAGTTGAACTTGGACAATTTTGTGATGAGAATCTCATGGTTAACAGTATCAAAAGCCTTCCTTAGGTCCAGAAACACAGCCCCAACAATGCCCCCTTTGTCCATCTTGGACTTGACATTTTCCAGAAGAAAGCAGTTGGCCGTTTCTGTGGAGTGTTTCGCTCTGAAGCCAAACTGCATGGAGTGTAAGGTGAACGGGCTGTTGTTGAGGTTGGCAATGAGTTGTTCTGCTACACACTTTTCAACAACCTTTGACATCACAGGTAGTATACTAATGGGCCTGTAGTTACTCACGTCAGCAGGGTCGCCCGATTTAAAGATGGGCGTTAATTATGGCCGACTTCCATACCCTTGGAAACACCCCGAGACGTGTTGTGTTGTGTTGGTGACCTTAGTGATGGGGCCAATGAGTGACTCTTTGTAGTTTTTAAGAAAGGTAGAGTCCAGCCCAAACACATCTTTGGCTTTAGAGTTCTTTAGTGAGCTAATCACCTTGTTCATCTTTGACTCAGAAACCTCCCTTATGATGAAGACAGGTTGAGCGTCATTCACTAGCACTGAGCCCAAGAAACCAGTGGAGGGGTTCTGTATCAGCACCCAGTCAAAACAAAACATGGCACCCTGCAGAGGAAAATCTGTGCAACCACTGCACCACAGCAGAAAGCAAAACAGAGCTGTATTTCCTGACAAAATGTCTCAAATATAAAACAATTAGAGAGTGTCATTTCCCCAAATTTGAAACCCTTATTCAAGGTTTCAAAGACCTCTCTGATGCGGATAGGCTAACCATCTTGTTGCGGGAGGACACAGAGAGCTGTGGGTTGGCAGTGCACTACATGGCTGCCTGCCATTTAATGAGGGACAGTGTCATGCCAATAGAGCTAATTGAATTTAATTGAGAGAGACTTAAATCAGTTATAGAACCTATTGCCCTTTATGGTTGTGAGGTCTGGGGTTCGCTTTCCAACCAATAATTCACTAAATCGGACAAACACCAAATTGAGACTGCATGCAGAATTCTGCAAAAATATTCTCAATGTACAACGTAAAACACCAAATAATGCATGCAGAGCAAAATTAGGCCGATACCTGCTAATTATCAAAATCCAGAAAAGAGACGTTAAATTCTACAACCACCTAAAAGGAAGTGATTCCCAAACCTTCCATAATAAAGCCATCACCTACAGAGAGATGAACCTGGAGAAGAGTCCCCTAAGCAAGCTGGTCCTGGGGCTCTGTTCACAAACACAAACAGACACCACAGAGCCCTAGCACAGCGACACAATTAGACCCAACCGAATCATGAGAAAACAAAAAGATAATTACTTGACACGTTGGAAAAAACAAACAACAAAAAACTGAGCAAACTAGAATGCTATTTTGCCCTAAACAGAGAGTACACAGTGGCAGAATACCTGACCACTGTGACTGACCCAAACGTAAGGAAAGCTTTGACTATGTAAAGACTCAGTGAGCATAGCCTTGCTATTGAGAGAAGCCGCTGATGGCAGACCTGGCTCTCAAGAGAAGACAGGCTATGTGCTCACTGCCCACAAAATGCGGTGGAGACTGAGCTTCACTTCCTAACCTCCTGCCAAATGTATGACCATATTAGAGACACATATTACCCTCAGATTACACAGACCCACAAAGACTTTGAAAACAAATCCAATTTTGATAAACTGACATATCAATTGGTGAAATTCCACAGTGTGACATCACAGCAGCAAGATTTGTGACCTGTTGCTACAAGAAAAGGGCAACCAGTGAAGAACAAACACCATTGTAAATTACAACCCATATTTATGTTTATTAATTTTCCCTTTTGTACTTAAACTATTTGCACATTGTTACAATACTGTATATTGACATAATATAACATTTGAAATGTCTTTATTCTTTTGGAACTTTTTTGAGTGTAATGTTTACTGTCAATTTGTATTGTTAATTTCACATTTATTTATTATCTACTTCACTTGCTTTGGCAATGTTAACATATGTTTTACATGCCAATAAAGCCCTTGAATTGAAATTGAATTGAGAGAGAAAGCTGTCCACTACTTGGGTCATGAAATGCATGCCTTGTACCCCAAGTCTGGGAACTGTCCACTCTCCTGGTTCTGAAATGCATGCCTTGTACCCCAAGTCTGGGAACTGTCCACTCTCCTGGTTCTGAAATGCATGCCTTGTACCCCAAGTCTGGGAACTGTCCACTCTCCTGGTTCTGAAATGCATGCCTTGTACCCCAAGTCTGGGAACTGTCCACTCTCCTGGTTCTGAAATGCATGCCTTGTACCCCAAGTCTGGGAACTGTCCACTCTCCTGGTTCTGAAATGCATGCCTTGTACCCCAAGTCTGGGAACTGTCCACTCTCCTGGTTCTGAAATGCAAATATGCAAAATAACTGTCTTTCGATAAGTCTGTATTTCATTGCAATTAATTCCAATAAAATAATTTAAAATGAACATTGAAAATGTATTTCAAAATTAACAGTCAACTGGCTATCTACTTCGCTTACAATTTGACCACCATAATAAGCATGGGGCGAAGGCTAGGAACAACTGACATGGGAACCTTTAGTGCCATTGCCTTGTTTTGGAGGGTAATATTTTCATTTATTTTTCCCATCTCTTCTTGCTAGCAACGCCTCCAGTCAGGACGCTTTCGGCGGGTTCCGTTAAAATGGCTGTTACTGAGAGTGGAAACCCAAAGCAAGAGCAATCGTAGTGGGTACAACTGCATCCAGTAGTATCGCTGGCGTCTGATAAGGAAAATTAAAGACTGCAACGCAATGGCTGCCCTAGATCAAAAGTCCCCCAACGTCCTCCTTCAAAGTCTCTGCTGCAGGATCACTGGGAAGAGCGAAGGTAGCTATGATGCTAGCTAGTTAGATTGCCCAGGCGCGGTTATGTGCAGCTAGCCTGTTCTGTTGCTAGCTAGCTAACATTTAACACTGATGCTGATATAACAGTTGTATACCAGCGTTCAGCTCGCCATCTAGCTACAGTAGCTAACGAAGTTTGTGTGACAGCCAATGTTAGTTAGCTTAGGCTAGCTAGTAACTGTACACCTAGCCAGCCAAGTCAGAGATGGCATGCTATGTATGGACCACAGCTAGTTAGCCATCTAGCTAACGTTAGCTCGACCCTTATTTTGTATTTAGGTGATGGCTACATCCAAGGCTTTAACTAGCTAACTACCAAAAGTGTGTCATAGCTAGATAGATATAGGTAGCTGCAGATAAGGTTGACAACAGTCCAACCACGCCTTGTTTCAAATAAGTTAGCTAGTTAGGGATAGCTAGCTTGGCTTGCCAGGCTGCCAGAAAGTTTGCCCAATAAATCTGACTTTGATACCAATTCTTGGTAAAGTTATACAGTCTGAAACAAAGCACTGCACAATCGTGGACATTTTCCTTACAAGCCAGAATGTTGAATACAATTACGTTTGAACTTACTATACCGGTTGTCTGTGCAGTTAAGTCTTTCAGCTGCTCGAAATATGAGACAAAATATTCACCGGAAAGTATTGTTTACCCGACTTTTTAGAGCGCAGGTACTAAAGTTTAATTTTCTATCACTTGGCATAACTACCAGAAAGTGTAAGATTGGGAGCTAGCTACTGATTTAGGGGAAACGTTCTGCATCTGTAAGATTTGAACCAGTCTGAAAGATTCATTCACCAGTCGTGAAATGTTTTAGGAAAAGCCGATATTCCATGCTCAATACTTCAACTCAACCCTATTTCACATTTCAGCTGAAGTAGCCCACCAGTTCCAGTATGCTGTGAGAGTCGTCGGGAGTAACTATGCTCCCACCATTGAGAGGGATGAGTTCCTAGTGTCGGAGAAGATAAAAAAAGAACGTGAGTGACCTATGACCTATTATTAGAGACAATAATGTGAGTGATCTAAACTGGACTGGTTTGCTGCGTGAATCCTCTTTGAGGGTCCATCTCGACAGTCGAAAGTGGCATCTGCACATCACTGGTTTGCTCTTTCTCTGTTACCTTTGCAAACATGCATCCTTTGTTAATGTGGTCTTTTGTTGTTGTTTTCCCAGTAGAGCTTTTCTGTCTCGTGTTATTTGACAATAAAGAAAGACGTTTGTTAAGAGTCTCCATAATAGTAAATCTCAATAGATTTTGTTTGTAGTCGGAGTAATGCCACTAATGACCATCTCATCGATCGCTAAGCATAGTAAATAAGATTTAAAAAACAGCACTTACCCTTGTTCAGGGTGGAGTTGGGCCCCCTTTAATCAACTGTTTTTGGAATTGGTGTATGTCTGTTTATTTAGTGGTCTGATTCTGTTTGTCTTGTCCTTTGCTTCTCCAGTGCTGAAGCAGAGGAGAGAGGGTGACGCTGCCCTGTTCTCTGAGCTCCACAGAAAGCTGCAGACTCAGGTCAGTCTTCTGTTCCAAATACCCTGGTGCATATACATACTTCCATTGGCTTTGAAAAGAGAACCAATTGAGAATCTGTGTGTTTTGCTTTCCATTAACAGGGGGTGCTGAAACACAGGTGGTCCGTCTTATACCTGCTGCTCAGTCTCTGTGAGGACCCCAGGAAACCGTCCAGGGTGGGCATACTTGTCATTACACCACAGTGCTACACACACACACACACACACACACACACACACACACACACACACACACACACACACACACACACACACACACACACACACACACACACACACACACACACACACACACACACACACACACACACACACTCTGCAGGAGGAGGGCAAGGGACCCAGTGTGCCACACCACAGAGATCAGGCAAACAAAAGAGGGCCATTACTGCTGGGACTGAATAAACCAATTGGGTCTGTACACACAGACTAACCATAGCTATATATACACAGTACAGTCAAAAGTTTGGACACACCTACTTATTAACGCATATGGAATCATGTAGTTACCAAAAAAGTGTTAAACAAATTAAAATCTTTTTTTTTTCATTTTAGATTCTGCAAAGTAGCCACCATTTGCTTTGATGACCGCTTTGTACTCTTGGCATTCTCTCAATCAGCTTTACCTGGAATGCTTTTCCAACAGTCTTGAAGGAGTTCCCACATATGCTGAGCACTTGTTGGCTGCTTTTCCTTCACTCTGCGGTCCAACTCATCCGAAAACATCTAAATTGGGTAGAGATTGAGTGATTGTGGAGGCCAGGTCATCTGATGCAGCACTCCATCACTCTCCTTCTTGGTCAAATAGCCCTTACACAGCGTGGAGGTGTGTTGGGTCATTGTCCTGGTTGAAAACAAATGATAGTCCCACTAAGTGCAAACCAGATATGATGGTGTATCACTGCAGAATGCTGTAGTAGCCATGCTGGTTAAGTGTGCCTTGAATTCTAAATAAATCACTGACAGTGTCACCAGCAAAGCACCATCACACCACCACCTCCATGCTTCACGGTGGGAACCACACATTCAGAGATCATCCGTTCACCTACTCTCACATAGAAACGGCGGTTGTAACCCAAAATCTCCAATTTGGACTCATCAGACCAAAGGACAGATTTCCACTGGTCTAATGTCCATTGCTCGTGTTTCTGGGTCCAACCAAGTCTATTCTTCTTATTGGTGTCCTTTAGTAGTGGTTTATTTACAGCAATTCGACCACGAAGGCCTGATTCACACAGTCTCCTCTGAACAGTTGATGTTGAGATGTGTCTGTTACTGAACTCTGTGAAGCATATATTTGGGCTGCAATTTCTGAGGCTGGTAACTCTAATGAACATGTCCTCTGCAGCAGAGGTAACTCTGGGTCTTCCTTTCCTCTGGCGGTCCTCATGAGAGCCAGTTAACTCTAATGAACTTATCCTCTGCAGCAGAGGTAACTCTGGGTCTTCCTTTCTTTTGGCGGTCCTCATGAGAGCCAGTTTCATCATAGCGCTTGATGGTTTTTGCGACTGCACTTGAAGAAACTTTCAAAGTTCCTGAAATTTTCCGTATTGACTGACCTCATGTCTTAAAGTAATGATGGACTGTCCTTTCTCTTTGCTTATTTGAGCTGTTCTTGCCATAATATGGACTTGGTCTTTTACCAAATTGGGCTATTTTCTATATACCCCCCTACCTTGCCACAACACAACTGATTGGCTCAAATGCATTAAGAAGGAAAGAAATTCCACAAATGAACTTTTAACAAGGCACAGCTGTTGATTGAAATGCATTCCAGGTGACTACCTCATGAAGCTGGTTGAGAGATTCCAAGAGTGTGCAAAGCTGTCAAGGCAAAGGGTGGCTACTTTGAAGAATCTCAAATATAAAATATATTTAGTAACCAACACTTCTTTTGGTTACTACATGATTCCATAGGTGTTTTTTCATAGTTTCGATGTCTTCACTATTTTTCGACGTTGTTGGAAATAGTAGAAATAAATATAAACCTTTGTGTGTCCAAACTTTTGACGGGTACTGTAGATACAGTTACTAGCTAGATAATGGAAGCATTATAATCCTCTAGACTGCATCATCACAAACAGTAATTCCATCGTGGCCATGTCAGTTCTGTAGAACTCCATTAATAGCAGAAATAGCTATTCTATTAAATGTTCCATGTTATTCCACATTTAATTATTTAATTGATACATCATTGATTTAATGATAGCATGTCATTCTCAGGTTGGCAGCTATGGGGCGCTGTTTGCCCAGGCCCTCCCCCGGGACGCCCACTCCACCCCGTTCTACTGCACCCGACCTGGGAGCCTGCCCCTCAGCTACCCCGAGCGCTCGGGGCCTGGGGGCGTCCAGATCTCCACCAGCATGGGCACCAGTGGCATCAGCAGCCTGGGGGTGTACTCCCTCAACGGGCCCACACCCACCCCTCAGCCCCTGCTGGCCGGGTAAGGCCAATCGATGGAACCCTGTTTGTCCGGTCAGCACCCAGGCCTCCATAGTCAGTCGTACATGAATCTAGACTTTCTTCAGTGTTGTTCCTGTGGACTTGCAGAGAGTGTGTGCTTTTGTTGTAGATCAGCACCGCATCTGAGTAACCAATGAACCTTCAGAATATGAAGGGGTGTTAAATTAGTAGGACATGTAAAAAAAAAAAAAAAATCTTTGTAGCCATTTGTTGTAGCAGGGTATTTCCATTCCGTTGTGAGCATCAATTATGCATGTCCTTCTCCACAACCCCACAAGCACTTGTGTATAATTAGTCTGGCTATACTCGTCTAGTGCCAGGGTAAGTATCTGATTAGTGGGTGGTTGAGTGGATCATCATCAACACTATAAAAGTCATTTGGAGCTGAGGCATCGCTACGCCCTCATTAACAGGCTATTAATGGTAATGGTCCTACAAGACAGTTTGCATTAGGAGAACCAACATGTATAGGGGAAGAGTTATGCATGTCGAGGGGGAGATAAAATGTCTATAGTTACACGGATGTAAACATACAAAATGGTCCATTAAACATTTCTATGTTTGCTCTCTCCAGACACCCACCCCAGACAGCAGGGCAGCAGCTGGGCTCTCGGCTGGCGTGGGCCCTCCCCAACACCTCCGCCCTAGCACCTACCTCACGGGCCCCGCTCGGCCCCCCACCCCTGTCCACCCGGGCCCCCAGGCCACGCCATGACGGGGACCTCACTGGTGAGTTGGGGGTGGGGACTGACATTGTTGGGATGTATAAGCCTACTTTTTGTATAAGCCTACAGGCTTCACGGTTGGAGGACATTTTGTAACGTAAGCAGAAGTTGGGCAGGGGGCCTGTAATGGTAAAAAAACACATTACTCTCTGCACAGAGGCTCTGCAAACTGAATACTCAATATTAAACAGAAAGAGATTAGAGGTCGGAGGGAAATGTACCAAGTCTGCAATGAAATGTTCCTGTTCTGCAGGAAGAACCACCTCACATAATCGCCTCATTTCATAAACCGTTTAGTTGCTCTCCCGGTATTTAATTTGTCTTGGTGCTCCTCTGACAGGGTTGGGGGCTGACTTAAATAGATATGTAGAGAGATACAGCACCTACTCATTCCAGGGTTTTTCTTTATTTGTACTATTTTCTACATTGTAGAATAATAGTGAAGACATCAAAACTATTAATAACACATATGGAATCATGAAGTAAGCAAAAAAGTGTTAAACAAATATAAAATATATTTTGATTTGTTTAACACTTTTTTGGTTACTACATGATTCCATGTGTGTTATTTCATAGTTTTGACTTCTTCACTGTTATTCTACAATGTAGAAAATATTACCAAAAAAAACAATTGAATAATGAGGTGTCCAAACTTTTGACTGGTACTGTAACTTTTATGGCTTTCATTAATGTTGTCCTACTTTTTGTTGTTTTTCTGAATCCCTCGTTCTTCTTCTCCTCTCCAGCGGAGGTTGGTGAGGCTGCACTGGTCAGAGACATCCTGTATGTCTTCCAGGGGATCGACGGCAAGTTCATTAAGATGAGCAACACAGACAACTGCTACAAGATCGACTCCAAGGTGACGTGAACATTCTGTCATACGTGAACAATGTCCAAGGTGTCTTTGGTATTTCAGTTTGTGCCCCTTGTTCCTGAAATATTTCCCTGACGAATGCAAAAACTGATAACCAACTTCATAAGCTATTTGACCTTTCACTGAGTGTACAAAACATTAGGGAACACCTTTCTAATAACCTTTCTAATGATTTGCACCCCCTTTTGCCCTCATAACAGCCTCGATTTGTCAGGGCATGGACTACAAAGTGTCAAAAGCGTTCCACAGGGATGCTGGCCCATGTTGACTCCAATACTTCCCACAGTTGTCTTGTTGGCTGGATGTCCTTTGGTTGGTGGACCCTTCTTGATACACACGGGAAACTGTTGCGTGTGAAAAACCCAGCAGCGTTGCAGTTCTTGACACACTCAAACCGGTGCGCCTGACACCTACTACCATACCCCCCCCCCATTCAAAGGCACTTAATTATTTTGTCTGGCGCATTCACCCTCTGAATCCCTCTTTAACCTGTCTCCTCCCCTTCATCTACACTGATTAAAGTGGATTTAACAAGTGATGGAGAGAGCAGGTATTCCTAATCTTTTGTACACTGCGTATATGTTAGAGTTAGTCAACGTGTTGTGTTTACACGCACCATGGTAGGTAGGCTAGCGGTTAAGAGTGTTGGGCCAGAAACCGAAAGTCTCTGGTTTGAATCCCCAAGCTGACTAGGTGAAAAATCTGTCTGTGCCCTTGAGCAAGGCACTTAACCCTAATTGCTCCTGTAAGTCTCTCTGGATAAGAGCGTCTTGCTAAATGACTAAAATGTTTCATGTAGAAGAGCGCCGTACTTCCATCCATACTAGCTAGACCAGTTATTGACAGATTACCCTGTTTCATCGCTAGCTGACTCCCTGACATCATGGCTGTTGTAGAACCGGCCGACCGACAGTGTTTGTCAGATTCAGCTGTAGTGCTGCTGACATCAAGGCTGTTGTAGACCGACAGTGTTTGTCAGATTCAGCTGTAGTGCTGCTGACATCAAGGCTGTTGTAGACCGACAGTGTTTGTCAGATTCAGCTGTAGTGCTGCTGACATCAAGGCTGTTGTAGACCGACAGCGTTTTTCAGATTCAGCTGTAGTGCTGCTGACATCAAGGCTGTTGTAGACCGACAGCGTTTTTCAGATTCAGCTGTAGTGCTGCTGACATCAAGGCTGTTGTAGACCGACAGTGTTTTTCAGATTCAGCTGTAGTGCTGCTGACATCAAGGCTGTTGTAGACCGACAGCGTTTTTCAGATTCAGCTGTAGTGCTGCTGACATCAAGGCTGTTGTAGACTGACAGTGTTTTTCAGATTCAGCTGTAGTGCTGCTGACATCAAGGCTGTTGTAGACTGACAGTGTTTTTCAGATTCAGCTGTAGTGCTGCTGACATCAAGGCTGTTGTAGACTGACAGTGTTTTTCAGATTCAGCTGTAGTGCTGCTGACATCAAGTCTGATGATCTGTTTCTAAAAGGGGTAAAAAGCTTGACAGATCAATAGTTGGCTCTTTGGTTAGGAGCCACATCGATGGTGTCCCTCTATCATCCATCAAGGATTCATTACAACTTTCCTCCCTTCTAATATTCCTACAAATTACAGTCAAACTGTTTCAGCTATACATCTTCTCAGTGTTAAAAAAAAAAATATATATATATATAGCCTGCTGTCAATGCGCTGGCCTAGGATCACTGTATCGGACAAGAACACTGGAGCCAAATCTAGCCGTCAAGGGTGTTTCCTGAGGTCTTTTTGAAATCATCATTTGCGCTATAAGCCCTATTCAATCTAACACGGTTTCCGGAATAATTAGAACAGAATACAAATGGAACATTATTAGAGACAATCATGTAGGTGAGTATCTCGTCCTCATAAGACGACTCCGTCAGCAGAGAGACACTGCTGACAGTTTGGGCTCCAGGCTTCTTGGCGAATGTCTTCAATCTGTGGAACAAGGGCCACGCTGACTACCATTTACAAAAAAGTTAAATGAATTCTGAACAAACGGGTGTGAAAGGGATGAATATTGAATTCTAATGGTCCTCCAACTGGCAAAGGGCTCTAATAATACAGCTGATGTGTTCTTATTCATGATTCTGGGCTGAAGAGCGGAGCTGCTGTTCCTTTGGTGATGCTGTAGTTATGGGGGGTTGTGGCGTACTTGTGTGTGAGTGACTGAATGGTAACCTGGCAGCAGGAGAGGCCCGTTTTCCGATTGTGAGTGTCTCCTGTTTGTGGGGAGCCATACAGGACAGATGGTACACACGGGGATAATTAACTACCAACCTGGCAACCCCTTCAAACATTAAATGGGTTACTTTGACAGATATTCACATTATTCCCTGTATTTTATGCCTGTGTGTGCATTCTCCTGTTGTAACGTCTCCAGTGTGTCCCTAGGTGGTTCTCTGTAAGTCTCTGAGGGACACCAGTAACCGATTGGCTGAGCTGGGCTGGCTCCACAACAAGATCAGGAAGTACACTGACTCGCGCAGTCTGGACCGAGCCTTCGGCCTGGTGGGACAGAGCTTCTGTGCCTCCCTGCATCAGGAACTGAAGGAGTACTACAGACTTCTGGCAGTGCTGCACTCACAGGTAAGACACACACCTTTCTCTACCTCTCAAAACACTGTACTGCCTTATTCAAGTGAATGAACTTTGTTCTTAGCCCTTCAAGAGGAAAACCCATGTAGGCTACAGGACATGTAAAGGTGTGTTTGACAGTTGCAGGTGGAGGATGACCAGGGAGTGAACCTGGGAGTGGAGAGTAGTCTGACCCTGAGACGTCTCCTAGTCTGGACCTACGACCCGAAAGTCCGCCTCAAAACCCTGGCTGCCCTCGTTGACTTCTGCCAAGGTAGAGTTGTGTGTGTTGTATGTCTGTGGCACCTGCTGATTGGTACCATCAAGTATCCATTTAAATAGTGTGTGTGATTTAAGTGTGTGGTTCAAATGTTGTGTGTGTAGGGAGGAAGGGAGGGGAACTGGCATCAGCAGTCCATGCCTATGGGAAGACAGGGGACCCTCAGATGAGAGCTCTGGTGCAGCACATCCTCAGCCTGGTGTCACATCCCATCCTCAACTTCCTCTACCGCTGGATCTACGACGGAGAGCTGGAGGACACTTACCATGAGGTGACTCCCACACACACCATATATTTAATGTACACACCATATATACAGTGCCTTGCGAAAGTATTCGGCCCCCTTGAACTTTGCGACGTTTTGCCACATTTCAGGCTTCAAACATAAAGATATAAAACTCTATTTTTTTGTGAAGAATCAACAACAAGTGGGACACAATCATGAAGTGGAACGACATTTATTGGATATTTCAAACTTTTTTAACAAATCAAAAACTGAAAAATTGGGCGTGAAAAATTATTCAGCCCCCTTAAGTTAATACTTTGTAGCGCCACCTTTTGCTGCGATTACAGCTGTAAGTCGCTTGGGGTATGTCTCTATCAGTTTTGCACATCGAGAGACTGAATTTAAAAAAAAAATGTTTATATATATATATATACATACATACATACATACATACATACATACATACATACATACATACATACATACATACATACATACATACATACATACATACATACATACATACATACATACATACATACATACATACATACATACATACATACATACATACATACATACATACATACATACATACATACATACATACATACATACATACATACATACAAATGTCTTGTTAGCAAACTATAGTTTTGGCAAGTTGGTTAGGACATCTACTTTGTGCAGGACACAAGTCATTTTTCCAACAATTGTTTACAGACAGATTATTTCACTTACAGTTCACTGCATCACAATTCCAGTGGGTCAGAAGTTTACATACACACGAAACAGCTTGGGAAATTCCAGAAAATTATGTCATGGCTTTAGAAGCTTCTGATAGGCGAATTGACATCATTTAAGTCAATTGGAGGTGTACCTGTGGATGTATTTCAAGGCCTACCTTCAAACTCAGTGCCTCTTCGCTTGATATTATGGGAAAATCAAAAGAAATCTGTCAAGACCTCAGAAAAAAAATTGTACATCTCCACAAGTCTGGTTCATCCTTGGGAGCAATTTCCAAAAGCCTGAATGTACCACAATCATCTGTACAAACAATAGTACGTAAGTATAAACACCATGGGACCATGCAGCTGTCATACCGCTCAGGAAGGAGACACGTTCTGTCTCCTAGAGATGAATGTACTTTGGTGCGAAAAGTGAAAATCAATCCCAGAACAACAGCGAAGACCGCTCGGCAAGAAAGAAGCCACTGCTCCAAAACCGTCGTAAAAAATCCAGACTACGGTTTGCCATTGCACATGGGGACAAAGATCGTACTTTTTGGAGAAACGTCCTCTGGTCTGATGAAACAAAAATAGAACTGTTTGGCCATAGTGACCATCATTATGTTTGGAGGAAAAAGGGGGAGGCTTGCAAGCCGAAGAACACCATCTGAACCGTGAAGCACGGGGGTGGCAGCATCATGTTGTGGGTTGCTTTGTTGCAGGAGGGACTGGTGCACTTCACAAAATAGATGGCATCATGAGTTAGGAAAATTTATGTGGATATATTGAAGCCACATCTCAAGACATCAGTCAGGAAGTTAAAGCTTGGTCGCAAATGGGTCTTCCAAATGGACAATGACCCCAAGCATGCTTCCAAAGTTGTGGCAAAATGGCTTAAGGACAACAAAGTCGAGGTATTGGATCAATCCTATAGAACAATTCAGAACTGAAAAAGTGTGTGCGAGCAAGGAGGCCTACAAACCCGACTCAGTTACACCAGCTCTGTCGGGAGGAATGGGCCAAAATTCATCCAACTTATTGTGGGAAGCTTGTGGAAGGCCACTCAAAAACATTTGACCCAAGTTAAACCATTTAAAGGCAATGCTACCAAATACTACTTGAGTAGGTGTACAATTCTGACCCACTGGGAATGTGATTAAATAAATCAAATCTGAAATAAATCATTCTTTCTACTATTATTGACATTTCACGTTCTTAAAATAAAGTGGTGTTCCTAACTGACCTAAAGACCGAGAATTTTTACTAGGATTAAATGTCAGGAATTGTGAAAAACTGAATTTAAATGTATTTGGCTAAGGTGTATGTAAACTTCCGATATATATATACACACACACACAACATTTTTTTGTCCATGACAATAACATCAAATTGATCTGAAATACAGTGTAGACATTGTTAATATTGTAATTAACTATTGTAGCTGGTAACGGCTGATTTTTAATGGAATATCTACATTTATCAGCAACCATGTGTTCAAATGGCACGTTATTCGCTAATCCAAGTTTACCATTTTAAAAGGCTAATTGATCATTAGAAAACCCTTTTGCAATTATGTTAGCACAGCTGAAAACTGTTAGGCTGATTTAAAGAAGCAATAAAATTGGCCTTCATTAGACTAGTTGAGTGTCTGGAGCATCAGCATTTGTGGGTTTGATTACAGGCCACAAAACACCAGTCTCCTTGTCAACAGTGAAGAGGCGACTCCGGGATGCTGGCCTTCTAGGCAGAGTTGCAAAGAAAAAGCCTTATGTCAGACTGTCCGAAAAATAATAATATTCAGATTGGCAAAAGAACACCGACACTGGACAGAGGAACTCTGCCTAGAAGGCCAGCATCACGAAATCACCTCTTCACTGTTGTTGAATGTTGAAACTGGTGTTTTGCAGGTACTATTTACTGAAGCTGCCAGTTGAGGACTTTGTAATGCGTCTGTTTCTCAAACTAGGGTGGCCTTGATGACAGCTTTTACATTTATTTTTACTGCTCTAATTACGTTGGTAACCAGTTTATAATAGCAATAAGGCACAGCTAAGGGGCTGTGTCCAGGCACGCCGCGATGCGTTGTGCATCAGAACAGCCCGTAGCCATGGTATATTGGTCATATACCACACCCCATTGTTCCTTATTGCTTAAATATAATACACACACACACTTCCATTAGTTTGTCATGGTCAGAGTCCGGATGGTAGTAACTGAGCTCAGGCTGAAGTGGACTCAGACAGACGTCAGACAGGTTCATCTCCGAGCTGAGATGGAGGGAAAGGGGGACGGGAGAGGGGGAGGGGTGCGGCGGCCTTCCAAATGAGGATGGATGAGAGGACGGTAATGGGGAACTGAGTAATGGCCCTCTCTTCTCTCTCTCCTCCTATCTCTGTCCTTGCTCTCCATCCATTTCCCTGTCTCCACAACTACAGGACAGTAGTAGAAGGCCGTGAATCTAGTCCTAATGCACCTGCTGCTGAATTGCCCTCTCAGGCTCCGTCTACCTGAGACTAAGTGCTGATTGGGCAAGCACAGAGCACAGGAGAGTTGTAGCGGCTTTCAATACCGACTGCCGAGCTATTCTCAGAATGGAACGCTTCAAAGGGCACACTGGTTTTAAGCCCCCTGTATTGACCCTCCCCGTAGCAGGGCTAAGTGATAGTTATGGAGCTGTTCGTTCCCAGCAGAGGGGAATGAGGGTATGGCTCTGAAGCTTACAGGCACCTCTGTCAGCCCAGGGGGCGGCTGGGAGGTGGCGTTACACTGTAAACACTCATTATGACAAGAAGAGCGGAAATTAAAATCAAACTTTCTATATATACTTTTTGTTTACTGAAAGGCTTTTCAATCCCCCTTGTTGTACCCCCTAGGAGAGAAGTCGTCACCTTGTAACACTGATGTCTACTTATCGGCATCCATTTTGGTTTTCAAGTTGAACCACTGGCTCAGTGACTATCATGATTGAGAGAAGGAACCACCATTCACTTTCTTTCCATTACTGTAATAAGTATCCATTGTTGTAGTAATCTCCTGTGTTCGGATATAGTTGAGTCCTGTCTTTTAAGGTGTGATTGTGATGGTGATGGGGATTCCTCTCCCTGCAGTTCTTTGTGGCATCTGACCCCACGGTGAAGACCGACAGACTGTGGCACGACAAGTACTCACTGAGGAAGTCCATGATACCCACCTTCATCACCATGGACCAGGCCCGCAAGGTAGACACACACACAAACACCAATTATCTCATCCTCAACGTAAAAAAATATAAACTTTTTATTCACGTTCTCTCTCTCTCTTCTGTCTCTGTAGGTTCTGCTCATTGGAAAGTCCATTAACTTCCTGCATCAGGTGTGCCATGACAGAACCTCACCAGGGAAAATCACCCCGGCCTCCAAGTCTACAGACTCTCCCAAAGATGGTACGCTCTCTAACCTCTCTCCCCTACCCCAACACACTGTGAAAGGGGCCTGTCAGTGGCTAGCTCAATACAACACAGGCATTTGGTGTTTGGTACACATTTGTACATAATATACCTCCAGAGAGTGTGTATTCAGCAGGCAGTGTCTTTCGACAGAGTAGAGAAGCCTTGGTCTTGCCATAGTAGTGTTTGTAGCTAGTGAGAGCAGAGCCGCATTGATCTGTTTGGCATCAGAACTGGTTGTACTGTTATGGTGCTTACTGTCGTATCGACTGGATTTAGTCTTGCTCCTCTCTCCGTCGCTGATCAATGGTTGTACAGTTCCTTCCTTAGCCTCGTCCTTGAGGGGAATGACTGCATACTGACTGGCGTTGGAAGGGGAGGGGTTGGGTTGTATTTTTACCCTGTCTGTCCCAAATGACACCCTATTCCCTTTTATAGTGCACTACTTCTGACCATAACCTTAAGGGTTAAAGGTAGTGCATTATGAAGCCCCCGGTCAAAAGTAGTGCATTATGAAGCGAATAGGATGCTATTTGGGATGCAGACTCTTATCTTGAATTATAGATACAGAGTTCAGAAAACGGTCTGAGAGATGAGTTTAATATGCATCATGTAGTGCCAACTCCAGTACCCACATAATGACCACAGATAATAACTCTCTCTCTGTAGCTGCAGAGCTGTTATCAGACCTGGAGGGGGCGTTCCAGGGGAAGATAGATGCAGCCTACTTTGAAACCAGCAAGTACCTGCTGAATGTCCTCAACCAGAACTATCTGCTGCTGGAGCACCTGCAGGCCATGAGACGATACCTGCTGCTGGGCCAGGGAGACTTCATACGCCACCTCATGGACCTGCTAAAGTTAGTACACACACACACACACACACACACACACACACACACACACACACACACACACACACACACACACACACACACACACACACACACACACACACACACCATCCTACATGTCATATATTGACGTTAGTGTTTGTCCCTTCAGACCAGAGCTGGCCCGCCCAGCCACCACTCTGTACCAACACAACCTGACAGGCATCCTGGAGACAGCCGTGAGGGCTACCAATGCCCAGTATGACAACTCTGAGATCCTCAAGAGACTGGACGTACGCCTGCTGGAGGTAGGCTGCAGCTCATACCATTACAGCCGTCATAGGCTACAGCTCATACCATTACTACTGTCATAGGCTACAGCTCGTACCATTACTACTGTCATAGGCTACAGCTCATACCATTACTACTGTCATAGGCTACAGCTCATACCATTACTACTGTCATAGGCTACCGCTCATACCATTACTACTGTCATAGGCTACAGCTCATACCATTACTACTGTCATAGGCTACAGCTCATACCATTACTACTGTCATAGGCTACAGCTCATACCATTAATACTGTCATAGGCTATAGCTCATACCATTAATACTGTCATAGGCTACAGCTCATACCATTACTACTGTCATAGGTTGCAGCTCATACCATTACTACTGTCATAGGTTGCAGCTCATACCATTACTACTGTCATAGGCTATAGCTCATACCATTATTACTGTCATAGGCTATAGCTCATACCATTACTACTGTCATAGGTTGCAGCTCATACCATTACTACTGTCATAGGCTATAGCTCATACCATTACTACTGTCATAGGCTATAGCTCATACCATTACTACTGTCATAGGCTACAGCTCATACCATTATTACTGTCATATGCTACAGCTCATACCATTACTGCTGTTATAGGCTACAGTTCATACCATTACTACTGTCATAGGGTTTATCTCAGTGGGCTAACACGGTATTGAGTCAGGGGTTTGAAACACAACCTGGTAACCCGTTGCTCAAGACTGTTAGCCCTCTGAGCTGAAGCCTAGATGGTTGATGTCTGGATGCTGGATGTACATGTGTCAGAGTTACCTATTAGATTTCAAACTGTCAACTTGGCACCATGTTATCCCTCTGAACTAAAGCCTGGTCATCAACTCATCTGTGCTCCTTCTGTAGGTGTCTCCCGGAGATACAGGCTGGGATGTCTTCAGTTTAGACTACCACGTAGAGGGTCCTATCGCCACGGTAACCACAGCACTTTACATACATACACATACCATCCTATCTGGTGTTGCCTTGTCTCTCTCCACACACATACACACACAAACACACACAAACACACACACCCTCGCAAACAATCCAATAAGCTTCTCCTCTTCCCTCTTCATTCATCCATAAAAGCCCACCTGGAGCATCTGAACGTTGTTTCTTTCTGTTCTGTTATACAGTGGGGCAAAAAAGTATTTAGTCACCCACCAATTGTGCAAGTTCTCCCACTTAAAAAGATGAGAGGCCTGTAATTTTCATCATAGGTACACTTCAACTATGACAGACAAAATGAGGGGGGAAAATCCAGAAAATCACATTGTAATGAATTGTAATGAATTTATTTGCAAATTATGGTGGAAAATAAGTATTTGGTCAATAACAAAAGTTTATCTCAATACTTTGTTATATACCCTTTGTTGGCAATGACAGAGGTCAAACGTTTTCTGTAAGTCTTCAAGGTTTTCACACACTGTTGCTGGTATGTTGGCCCATTCCTCCATGCAGATCTCCTGGCTAGGCCACTCCAGGACCTAGAAATGCTTCTTACGAAGCCACTCCTTCGTTGCCCGGGCAGTGTGTTTGGGATCATTGTCATGCTGAAAGACCCAGCCACGTTTCATCTTCAATGCCCTTGCTGATGGAAGGAGGTTTTCACTCAAAATCTCACGATACATGGCCCCATTCATTCTTTCCTTTACACGGATCAGTCGTCCTGGTCCCTTTGCAGAAAAACAGCCCCAAATCATGATGTTTCCACCCCCATGCTTCACAGTAAGTATGGTGTTCTTTGGATGCAACTCAGCATTCTTTGTCCTCCAAACACGACGAGTTGAGTTTTTACCAAAAAGTTATATTTTGGTTTCATCTGACCATATGACATTCTCCCAATCTTTTTCTGGATCATCCAAATACTCTCTAGCAAACTTCAGACGGGCCTGGACATGTACTGGCTTAAGCAGGGGGACATGTCTGGCACTGCAGGATTTTGAGTCCCTGGCGGCGTAGTGTGTTACTGATGGTAGGCTTTGTTACTTTGGTCCCAGCTCTCTGCAGGTCATTCACTAGGTCCCCCCGTGTGGTTCTGGGATTTTTGCTTACCGTTCTTGTGATCATTTTGACCCCACGGGGTGAGATCTTGCGTGGAGCCCCAGATCGAGGGAGATTATCAGTGGTCTTGTATGTCTTCCATTTCCTAATAATTGCTCCCACAGTTGATTTCCTCAAACCAAGCTGCTTACCTATTGCAGATTCAGTCTTCCCAGCCTGGTGCAGGTCTACAATTTTTTTCTGGTGTCCTTTGACAGCTCTTTGGTGTTGGCCATAGTGGAGTTTGGAGTGTGACTGTTTGAGGTTGTGGACAGGTGTCTTTTATACTGATAACAAGTTCAAACAGGTGCCATTAATACAGGTAACGAGTGGAGGACAGAGGAGCCTGTGAGCGACAGAAATCTTGCTTGTTTGTAGGTGACCAAATACTTATTTTCCACCATAATATGCAAATTAATGAATAAAAAATCCTACAATGTGATTTTCTGGATTTTTTTTCTCATTTTGTCTGTCATAGTTGAAGTGTACCTATGATGAAAATTACAGGCCTCATCTTTTTAAGTGGGAGAACTTGCACAATTGGTGGCTGACTAAATACTTTTTTGCCCCACTGTACATGTTCATTCAAAGGCCACCAGTCAACCATGTTAGATGAAGTCAAGTGCTGGCTGGTTTTGTGTTGTTCTGTGATGTGGTGAGAGAACATGTGTAAATGCTGTGCTAACCTTTGACAGGTGTTCACGCAGTCTCTCTCTCTTCACTCTGTCTCCTTTGTCTTTCTCTCTGTCTAATTTCTCTCTCTCTTTCTCTCCTTTGTCTCTCTTCTTGCTTTCTGTTTCTCTCGCTGGTTCTGGCTGTGGCAGGTGTTCACACGGGAGTGCATGAGCCACTACCTGCGGGTGTTCAACTTCCTGTGGCGAGCCAAGCGTATGGAGTACATCCTCACTGACATCTGGAAGGGACAGATGTGCAACGCCAAGCTGCTTAAGAGCATGCCAGGTGAACACACACACACACACACACACACACACACACACACACACACACACACACACACACACACACACACACACACACACACACACACACACACACACACACACACACACACACACACACACACACACACACACACACACACGTTGGGTAGCTATCAAGTAAACACAATGATACACACACACACACACACACACACACAAAACCATGCAGTTCCCTCTCACCTCCAGCAGAGGGAGTCATGTACAGAAGAGCTGTAGATAAGGCAGCCAGGGTAACATGTTAGATGTTGTGTTACAGAGCTGTCTGGTGTGCTGCACCAGTGCCACATCCTGGCCAATGAGATGGTCCACTTCATCCACCAGATGCAGTACTACATCACCTTTGAGGTCAGAGGCTGTACTTTTTCTTCTTCTTCCTCTCTAATCCTCTCACTCCTCTCACACTCTCCCTCCTCCCCTGTCTGTCTGGGTCTCTGGCTGTGTGTGTGTGTACAGGTGCTAGAGTGTTGTTGGGATGAGTTGTGGAACAAGGTAGAGAAGGCCCAGGATCTAGACCACATCATCGCTGCCCACGAAGGATTCTTAGACTCTGTCATCTCCCGTTGCCTACTGGACACCAACAGCAGGGTGAGACACACGTATGCTCATACACTCTAACAGGCACTTACTGACGTCCACTTCTCTTTGACCTGCCCTGTTGGCGCTTAAAAGGATACTTCGGGATGTTGGCAATGAAGCCCTTTATCTATTTTCTCCAGAGTCAGATGAACTTGTGTCCAGTATGAAGGAAGTTGAAGGTAGTTTCGTGACCCAATGCTAACTAGTCTTACCGCAATGACTGGAAGTTTATGCGTATCTACTAGCATGCTAGCAGATACCCATAGATTTTGTCATTGTGCTAACGCAAGTTAGCAATTGCGCTAGAGATAGTTAGCAACTTCCTTCAAAGTGCACGCAGAGACTTAAAAAATGGTATTGGTGATTACATCTGACTCTGGGGAATTAGATGAAGGGCCTCATTGCCAAAATCTCTAAGTATCCCTTTAAGAATTTCCCTGGACCCAGCTATTACATCTGCGACCCTGTACATGTGACTAATAAACTCTAATGTCATCTAGAATGTTCTTCTCTCCCGCTAGTCCTTGTTGAACCAGCTGAGGGCGATCTTTGACCAGATCATAGAGTTCCAGAGTGCCCAGGACTCTCTGTACCGCTCTGCTCTGGAGGAACTCACCCTGCGGCTGCAGTACGAGGAGCGGAAGAAGCACAGGGATTCTGAGGTAGAAGGATCGGGGCTTAAAGTGGACTGAAATGAGTGCCAGCACTTAGGGCTGTTACGGTGACCGTATTACCGCCACACCGGCAGTCATGAGGGCAGTCAAATTCCACATGACTGATTAGTCAGGGTAATTACGCTTCTCTATGCTCTGATGCTGCTGCTGTTCATTAGTAGTCTACTAAACTTGCTAACTGCCTGGTACTCAGCACTCTAAAATCAACGCAAATGTAATTGAAAATCTAATCAAACACTTCATGTTGCGCAACATTTCTATAGGCTATGCAATTATGTGAGAAAACAGAGTGATGGCTTCTATTAAAAAGAGGAGGATCCCATCAGCTTTCTATTGGCTAAGCCTACTATATTTGATTTTTTTAAACGTTCCTAATATTAAGCACATTGCTTATATGTACAACAAGAGTATAGCCTACTGGCTGGCATGAAATTAGCTATTTAAGTGCCTAGATTTTTATCCCTCTGCCCCAGTTTGGAGACAGGTGCATGATAATGGCCCATTCTAAATCAAAACAGATTTCACATATATTATTTAGTATATGTAAAGACCAGATTAAATCAAGAATAGCTGATGGGTGACAATCACTTAGGAACGATATATTATCACTTTCTTTTGCAACTTTTTCAATCATAGTCCCACACCTCATGTAGCCTAGCCCATGATATATTATCACTTTCTTTTGCAACTTTTTCAATCATAGTCCCACACCTCATGTAGCCTAGCCCATGATATATTATCACTTTCTTTTGCAACTTTTTCAATCATAGTCCCACACCTCATGTAGCCTAGCCCATAAGCCTATATATTTTGATAGGGTTTGTATCACAACTAAAGTGGCCAAATAACTTCTTAAAATTAAGCAGATGAATTTGCTTTACAAAGGGTGTAGCGCCTCACTGGCATAAATACGCAGCGTGTGAGTTTCAAGTTTGGGGAAGATCATTTTCACCTTTTTATAATAAAAGCATTACATGCATAATCTAACTTTTGATAATGGTGTTTTCCAGTTAATGGAACATTTGTGCTTGTAGCCGTGTGCGCATTGCTGCAGTTAGAATGTGAGGAAATAGCCTAATAGTTTATCAACAATTTAAGCTAAATGTTCTGAACTGTTGCGTCAGCCTCATTGCATTAAAAAAATGTTTCTTTGATGCAAGAGGTTGTATTAATTTGATCTATCACATTCCACAACTGTCCCAGACGGTTTGAAATATTTATTTCTCACACAAAATATAGAATAGGTCAACATTTGTACTATGGGGGATAGTACATTGACATAGGCTAGTGCTTTTGCTGTTTGTTAGGCCTACACATCTTGTTGGCTGACGAAAAGTAAATATGGACAGTTCTTCCAATATCTTCAATATGCACCTCGGAATTGGATAAGGACGGGTGCAGTTGCGCCCCCGATGTGTCTGTCTTCACTTGTAGCCTGTGAGAAAGACTAGATCACGTGACAGAGAGCCAAGTGAGTGAGAGTTGCATTTTTTAGGGGCATTACGGCCACACGAAAGGGATGCCGCTGGGAAATTCGAGTCATTATCAAGTGCCGGTCAAATTATGAATAAGAGACTGATGAAGTGTGTACAGCCTGCACAAAAAAAAACAAAGCAGAGCTCATGCCTTTCAAGCAACTTTTCTCAAATCCTCATTAGAGTCTCATCATGCAGCCTTAGAAAGTATTAAAAATAAAAACATTTGTATCACAACTAAAGGTACATAAATAACTCTAAATTAAGCATATAGGAGTACCTGTTTCTTTTGTTAATTGCTCAACACAGAATAGCCCATGTGGGCGCTCCCTCAAATCGTTTGGAGAAGGTATCCTTTATACTTTATTTAGCTTTGTTCAATTGTATTCTTCATACTATAAAAAAACTGTAAAATAATGCCACAGAATTCTAAGCAAATCTTGTCTGCTAAATGAGTGTAGCCCACAGCCATTTGGCATAGCCAGATCAGGACCTATCATAAGGACAACTCAGAGTATGCTATTCTGTTCTTCTGAAATAGACATTTTCATCATATCATGTTTCTTTAGACCGGTCTAAAATAAATAATGGATTTATTGTGAAGGTGTGGGCTGTATTACATGGATTTATTGTGAAGGTGTAGGCTGTATTACATGGATTTATTGTGAAGGTGTGGGCTGTATTACATGGATTTATTGTGAAGGTGTGGGCTGTATTACATGGATTTATTGTGAAGGTGTGGGCTGTATTACATGGATTTATTGTGAAGGTGTAGGCTGTATTACATGGATTTATTGTGAAGGTGTAGGCTGTATTACATAGGCTGTATTACATGGATTTATTGTGAAGGTGTGGGCTGTATTACATGGATTTACTGTGAAGGTGTGGGCTGTAGGATTTATTTAGGTTAGGCTGATGGAGGTGTGGGCTGTATTACATGGATTTATTGTGACATGGATTTATTGTGTGGGCTGTATTACATGGATTTATTGTGGAGGTGTGGGCTGTATTACATGGATTTATTGTGAAGGTGTGGGCTGTATTACATGGATTTATTGTGAAGGTGTGGGCTGTATTACATGGATTTATTGTGAAGGTGTAGGCTGTATTACATGGATTTATTGTGAAGGTGTGGGCTGTATTACATGGATTTATTGTGGAAGGTGTGGGCTGTATTACATGGATTTATTGTGAAGGTGTGGGCTGTATTACATGGATTTATTTGAAGGTTAGGCTGTATTACATGGATTTATTGTGAAGGTGTGGGCTGTATTACATGGATTTATTGTGAAGGTGTAGGCTGTATTACATGGATTTATTGTGAAGGTGTGGGCTGTATTACATGGATTTATTAGACTTTTTGAAAAGTAGACATTTACATTTAAGTCATTTAGCAGACGCTCTTATCCAGAGCGACATTCCAAAGGTCTGCATCAGTGTGGAAGCCAGGAGATGCTGAATGTGTTAATGTTCATTAACGGTCTGTTACTGTGAGACTGGCAGTTATTTGCTTGACAATCACCGGCTGACAAAGTTTATATTTAGGTTCAGGTACTCTGCAATATTTTTAAGACAATATTCTATAAGAAGTTGCCGGTACTCAAGCTGTATAACATTTTGAGGTGTTGGTTTTCAGTACCGGTGTGTACTGGCCCAATTCAAGTACTTATAATGATAACTTTTAGTTATAGAGCGCAATTGGAGGGCCATGTAGTCTTCAGAGTGTCCCATGTCCTGTTTGTTCTAAGTCGTCTGGAACCCAGCCAGGGGCCAACTCAAGTTCCCCCCTTAATGGCCACTGGCCATGCTGGTGTTGTCATTCTATTGATTTAACAGGCCCTGAGCATCAGACTATTAAACTCTTAAGTGTTAGAAAAACAAACAGCCTCGGCATTTGCCAAGTTTCTCTTTTAATAGCTTGTAAATAAGACTGAGGTCCAAGGTAAGAGGGTTTGGGGTGGCAGAAGCTGTTGGTCAGTGATGGGGGGGTTTTATATTAACTTTAAATAATGAGGCGTTGAGTGTGTTTACATGAATGAGAAGTATGCGAGTAGAAAAGACATTGAAGGTCATGTCTCTATGGGGAGAATGCTGGGGTCATAGAGTGGGAATCTGTAACAGTTTAGTATGGGTGTTAGTTACTCATTTACTGAAGTGAAGAGATGGCACTGGTTACTCTTTCAAATCAAATTGTATTAGTCACATGCGCCGAATACAACGGGTGTAGACCTTACAGTGAAATGCTTACTTACAAGCCCCGAACCAATAATGCAGTATAAAAAAAATACAGATAAGAAATAAAAGTAACAAGTAATTTAAAGAGCAGCAGTAAAATAACGAGACTATATACAGGGGGATACTGGTACAGAGTCAATGTGCGGGGGCACCGGTTAGTTGAGGTAATATGTACATGTAGGTAGACTTATTAAAGTGACTATGTATAGATGATAACAACAGAGAGTAGCAGCGGTGTAAAAGGGGGCAATGCAAATAGTCTGGGTACCATTTGATTAGATATTCAGGAGTCTTATGGCTTGGGGGTAGAAGCTGTTTAGAAGCCTCTTGGACCTAGACTTTGCGCTCCGGGGCCACTTGCCGTCTGGTAGCAGAGAGAACAGTCTGACTAGGGTGGCTGGAGAATTTTAAGGGCCTTCCTCTGACACTGCCTGGTATAGAGATCCTGGATGGCAGGAAGCTTGGCCCCAGTGATGTACTGGGCCGTACGCACTACCCTCTGTAGTGCCTTGCGGTCAGAGGCCAAGCAGTTACCATACCAGGCAGTAATGCAACCAGTCAGGATTCTCTCGATGTTGCAGCTGTAGAACCTTTTGAGGATCTGAGGACCCATGCCAAATCTTTTCAGTCTCCTGAGGGGGAATAGGTTTTGTCGTGCCCTCTTCACAACTGTCTTGGTGTGCTTGGACCATGTTCATTTGTTGGTGATGTGGACACCAAGGAACTTGATGCTCTCAACCTGCTCCACTACAGCCCCGTCGATGAGAATGGGGACGTGCTCGGTCCTCCTTTTCCTGTGGTCCACAATCATCTCCTTTGTCTTGGTCACGTTGAGGGAGAGGTTGTTGTCCTGGCACCACACGGCCAGGTCTTTGACCTTCTCCCTATAGGCTGTCTCGTCGTTGTCGGTGATCAGGCCTTCCACTGTTGTGTCATCGGCAAACTTAAGGATAGTGTTGGAGTCGTGCCTGGCCGTGCAGTCATGAGTGAACAGGGAGTACAGGAGTGGACTGAGCACGCACCCCTGAGGGGCCCCTGTGCTGAGGATCAGTGTGGCGGATGTGTTGTTACCTACCCTTACCACCTGGGGCAGCCTGTCAGGAAGTCCAGGATCCAGTTGCAGAGGGAGGTGTTTAGTCCCAGGGTCCTTAGCTTATTGATGAGCTTTGATGGCACTATGGTGTTGAACGCTGATCTGTAGTCAATGATAGCATTCTCACTTAGGTGTTGCTTTTGTCCAGGTGGGAAAGGGCAGTGTGAAGTGCAATAGAGATTGCATCATCTGTGGATCTGTTGTGGCGGTATGCAAATTGGAGTGGGTCTAGGGTTTTTGATACCACACTGATGCTGCAACAACAAAGTTCCTTCTGAAACTTGACACCTAATGTTGCCTGTCTGTGTGTGTGTTTTCAGGGTGAGTGGGGCGTGACTGCTGAACAGGAGGCAGAGGAGAACAGGAGGATCCAAGAGTTCCAGGAGACCATACCAAAAATGCGCTCTCAGCTACGGATACTAACACACTTCTACCAGGTATGGGTCTTACTCTCTTCTCACTGCCACAGTGGCTTTCACTAGGACAGTCTGGTTGTCTGTGGTAGTGTTCAGTGGATAGGACCGTCTGGTTGTCTGTGGTAGTGTTCAGTGGATAGGACCGTCTGGTTGTCTGTGGTAGTGTTCAGTGTATAACATCTGTGGTTGGTTGTGCTCCTTCTCAGGGCATAGTGCAGCAGTTCTTGGTGCTGATAATGACTAGTCCAGACGAGAGCCTGCGCTTCCTCAGCTTCAGACTGGACTTCAACGAGCACTACCGGGCCAGAGACCCCCGTCTGAGGGCCTCACTGGGGGCCACCAGGGGCCGACGGCCCTCCAACATCTGACCTGACGCACACCACCATGTCACAACATAGAGACAGAGAGCCACATGGAATCTGCCTTGATAGTATTTATATATGACATGAAGATGACATCAAAGTAGAGCTAGATGGAATCTGTTGTGATGACATCACAATAGAACCAGACAGAACATTGACATCACAAAAGAGCCAGACAGAATCTGTTGCGATGACATCATAATAGAGCCTGGTGGAGATAATACCGCATTCAAAACAACTCTAGGAACTCTGAAATCTCAGACTTCAGTGCGTTCAAAACAACTGGGAACTCGGTAAAAAAACAAGCTCCAACTGGGAAAAATCGTTTTGAAAGGTCATCCAACTCGGAATTCCAAGTCGGGAACTCGGGCCTCTTTCCAGAGCTCCGACTTTCCTACCTGAAGATCACTGACGTCATGATTTGACCAAGTTTTTTTTTCAGAATTCCCAGTTGTCTGTTCAGTGATCTTCAGGTCGGAAAGTCGGAGCTCTGGAAAGAGAACCCATAGGAGGATGCTGTAGTGGTGACTTCACAGATTCCATTTGGCTCTGCATTTTAACACCTCAAGACAAATAGGGCTAACTGGGATTCATTTCACTATGACATAAACAAACAGAACATTTTGAAACCCTGCCTCCTCCCCCAATGTCATTGGCAAATGACTCACAAACAAACACACACGCTCAATTCACCACACACACACACACACATCCACGTTTCCCACTCTTTCACAGTCCCCTCTTGGGAGGTGTGGTTTTAGAAGCCTGTCATTTTAGTAGTCTGCCTCCAGCCTCCAGCTGTGTTCACCCTCACCTCTTTGAGGTGTCTGATAGGCTACCATCACCGTGTGAATTTCATATTGTACATTTGATAATGAACAGAATGTCTTGATTTGATTGGTTTGTTTACATGTTCTGTGAATATTTTGTTTAGGTTTTCTTACTGACATTTGTTTATTTTTCATACCAGTGTCTTAAAGTCTGCGGTGTGTTTTATAAGTGTTAATAAACACTGTTCTAGCTGTTTAACAACTGTATTATGGAACCAACACCGCAGGCTCCCACCTCTAAAGAGATTCAAAAACAATGCCCACAGCCCCTAAGACTAAAAGACTGACAGACGTTAGGATTTTTATTTGTGTTTTGTATTATTTTAACTGGGTTTCTCTTGATTCTCCTTGCAGACTGTGGCCTCTGTGCTGCTTGTGCATCTGTCATGTTGAACCAGCTCAATTCCTTAATTGTACAAGACAGATTTGTCAAACGTGTTGCACCAAACAACTTATGCCACTTTTCTCTCCTGACCACTCAGACAAACCTGGGAAAATACTTTTGTCATAGTGCAACATTAAACCTTGAAGAAGCTACAAGTGGAATGGTAACTGTATGGTGACATAACTAGCCTTTCAACCCCCCCCCCCCCTATGATGGACTATACTGTAGTATTGGGGTGCATCTCAATAGTCAGAGGTGGCTTCCTCGCCTCCCTTCCCTTTTCACTGATCCGAAAGCGATATGGAAGATGCTTACCAGGACTTGCTTTCATTCACCTGTCAGCAGAGCAGATGGAGGAAAGGAGGCAAGGAAGCTATTGGTTGCGTCCTAAATGGCACCATACATAATAGGGCGCCATACAAAATAGGGTGCCATTTGAGATGCAGAGTTAAAGATGCACCCTTTAGTGTTTTAACCTCTCCCAGCAGGCTCCCCTGTCTTTCTTTCCAATCACAAGTTCTCATCAGGGCGTGCCAAGAGAAGATGCTACTGGAAGACCTCTGTCTGTAGATCCTGTCCATTGTATAGCACAGATGTATAGAAATGACATACCATGGACACAAACATCCTGTCATCTCTTTAATAATAAAGTCAAGTTTTTTAACAGTTTGTACTTCGTTTTTTTTAGTCAGCATCAGGGCTGCATTCTAAGTAGACTATATGAGGGCCTTTGTCTTAAAGGGTATTTTCTAATAAATTTAATTCAATACATCACGCTCCCGGTGAGTTTTTTTTTTCTTGCAGGACGCATTCAGAGTTGAGGCCTAATTAGTTTGAAGGGGGCATGTGACTTGGCCATTGTGCTGGATTTCGAGAACGCAGCAGAACGCATGTGAAGTTATACAGTGGAAATCCACGATATAGCAGGTAAGTTTACTTAAATAGTTAACATCGAAGTGATTTTAGAAAAAAAAGTAGTCGACATTAACGGGGCAGACTTCAGATAATGTTTTCTAGGTAGGTAGAATTTGACGCACAGACTTGTCAATGTCAGTTCCCGCTTGTTTGAATCTAGTAAGTAAATCATGTTTAGACAACTGTCATGGTTAGAAAACAAACAATATTACAGATAACTGGAGTATACAGTAGTAGTAGCTACACTTGTACTAGCTAGACACTTCCAACAAGAGCTGTCTTAAGATATTTGAGGTAGAATGAGTTTGAGTATTTAACCACGTGGTGGCAGTGTAGTTCAATAAATGCGAGATGACGTTTAGTACTGATTCATTAATGATCGCACGTGTTGATCTGTGAAACCATGGATTCACTTTTCTATCCACAATATGATACGTAGTCAGCTCTCAAGTATTTTGCTGTGTGTTGGAGTAGAATAGACAGTCACAGAGCAGCTTTATTAAGTAGCGATATATTTAGTAGGAGAGGTGTCACAATGTCAATGCATGTCTCACTGCAGCCTGGCTCTAGTTGGACACGTCACAAGACCCATGACACTGTCCCCCCCATTTAGATGAATGGCGTTCTTGTTCTTTACACTAACTCACTTTGTTTCATTAGTATCCCTGTTTGTTGTCTGTGTTCTGGTGCCTGTGTGTCTGTTGCTGGTGGCAAACTTAATTAGCTGATCTCGGGATCAGTATATTTAATAAAATGCTTTATAGCTCTGATCCATAGATGCATCGTCTGATCCACTACAGCCACTAGCAGGCAGAGTGGAGGAGGGGGTGAAAGATCATTTAAGATGACATAAATCAAACTCTCCTGCTGGTGTAGCCGGCAGCCACATCAAGCAGTCAGAGAGAATGCAAGTGTGTGTGTGGTCCCTGAAGCAGCCTTGCATGTCACAAGGGCACTACTTCCCAGCTCAGTAGCCTGTAGGTGCATTTGATGTGTGACGTGTAACTGCTAGCGATTAAGACTGTTGGGCCACAAACCGAAAGGTTGATGGTTTGAATCCCCTAGCTGACCATATCTGCCGATGTGCCATTGAGCAAGGCCCTTAACCCTAATTGCTCCTGTAAATCCCAGAGCGTCTGCTAAATAAAACAAAAATAACTAGGTCAGTGTTGCTGTTCTTTATTAAATGTGATGTTCTGGCCTGCAGCAGCCATCTTGAAGCAGAGAGGATACCAAGCTCTGTTTACACACAGATCAACCTCTGCTTTTACCACAAGTTGTTTTTTATCCTCAGTTGATGATATGTACTAGCTATACAGGACACTTTTAGTGGTGTTCTTGTACAGTTTACACACGATCTGTGAATTCTGGCTGAATATGAGATGTTAGGCTTATCAAAGTCACTGAGGGAATGGATCTGTGTGTCTGTATAACTTTCTGGAAGGTCCCTACTGACCCTGTGATGAACCTGTGGCCGTGATCATCTGTAAGATAATAAAGTGTAGGACAATGATGAATCGTGAACTGGGTGAGAGTGACCACATAAAACTCATGGTTAATACATGAGAGGGGTGAGCCTCATGCCTTCAGCAAAAATAGCGAAACAATGAGGGATTGCATGAATGATTGTCAATTAAGAAATAGTCCCTTTTTCTTGTACAGTATTAGAGATTAATCTCCATATTATCTTCTTATATTCCCATTTGCAACTCTTAATGACTTGATTCTTAACCGTAAGAACTGTGTTCAGGAGAATTCTAATCTCCTTGATTCTTAACTGTAAGAACTGTGTTCAGGAGAATTCCAATCCTTGATTCTTAACCGTAAGAACTGTGTTCAGGAGAATTCTAATCTCCTTGATTCTTAACTGTAAGAACTGTGTTCAGGAGAATTCTAATCTCCTTGATTCTTAACCGTAAGAACTGTGTTCAGGAGAATTCTAATCTCTTGCAATGCAGTGCTTTAAATCGCTGTGCTACTCGGGAGGCCCCTGCAAATTGATTTGAACAAACAATTGGTCCCCCAAAAAATGCATCCCTCTGTTGAATTTCAAAATCCTGATGTGGCCCTCGAGCCATAAAGTTTGCCCACCTTTGGTCTTTAGTGTCCCATTCAGTTGCGGCCAGTATACAGGTTTGTGAGATACTTGTTTGGGAAACTCCAGAAACTCCAGTTAGATTACCAGAGTAATACGCCTTGGATAGTTGTTGGACGGGGGTATCGGGGCAGGGGGTTGCAGTGGTTGTATCAGCTGTTGTCACACCACTCCTCAGCTGTCTGGCCTGGGGTCAAGTTTGACCCAGACTGGAGCCAGACAGACCTAATGTATAGGAAGCTGCTGCTGTTGGGGGGGAACAGACCCACTTAAAGGGATAATTCACCCACATTTCCAAACAATAGATCATCTTAAATTACATTTTTTGAGCTAAGCAGAAAATGCTCATATCTGGGGTATTGGCTTACACTGGCATTTGCTAAAAAAAATCTAAACAGTTTGGAGACAGTGGCCAGGTACACAATGAAAACATGGATTGCTGTCTTACCTTGTCCATGGACTAGCTCTGGGAGAACTATCCCTTTTTAACAGAGTAGTTCACACCAAAATCAAAGCTTGTCAGAAGTTTCCGTACCTCAGAAGTGCTCGAACAATTCAGCTGAATTTATATTCCAGGCAGATGGAGATACATTGTGCAGACAAGGACCTTTCTAACTTACTATCATGGGGAAATAACCTGTCAGTCATAGAACATACATTTCTATTACAACTCTAAACATTTCCCATAATGAAGTAAGTGCCTGGTGTACAGTAGCTGCCATTCCCTCTGTCTGTCTCTAGAGTGTTGGCTCTGTTGTGTGATAGTGAAGTGTTTCTCCAGACAGACCGAGAGAGTCACACAGAGAGCCTGCTTGTGAAAGATCGGCATCAGAGATCCTTTGACTACCCAGGGATATTGTACTGGGTGATTGGCTCTGTAAATCGCAGTTTGTTTCTATGTGATAAGAGGGGGGTGGAGAATACCCATCTTGTGTGGAGGGATACCCACTGTATGTCTGGCTGCAGATCATGCTATCAGATGTGGTAGGCCAAGAGGCAATAGAGTTGACTGAGGAAAGAGAGTCCTGATGTTGAGGAGTCTCTGATTCTGGAACGAATACGTCCTTTATTGTCACAGCCTTGGTTTGGTGCTGCTGTGGAGGAAGTGGACAATGGCATTGTTCACAGTGTGCTCACATCGTGAACTATCTGTGTGCGCATGCGTACGTGCGTGCGTGCATTGGTCCCTGAGCATGCACAGATTACACTTGGCTGGCTGTTGGTATAATTAGCGCAGTAGAAGGGGATTGGTGGTCCTAAACAGCAGCCAGCGCTGTGTTCCCTCCATCCCCTGTCCCGGGTCCCACCCCTCTCTTCCTCTCTGCTGTCAACCGGACGTACCACCACCACTAAGATGTGTTCCCCAGTCACACACACAGTCACAGACAGACTGGCTGGGGAGTGGAGGGATCAGAGGCACTGGTTGGCACAGTGCGGCTTGGTTTGACTCATTTAGACTTGATTTGGAGAGACTGGAATACACACTGAGTGTAGCTTAGTGTGGCTTGGCTCGACTTGGGGACTCCGGAACACTCACCCACGAAGCTGCATACACACACACTCTCTCCCTCACACACTCTGTCATGTCTCTGGCGGAATTTGTGCGTCAGGGACAGCTGCAGGAGGCTTCATCACATCTGCTGTCCAGACTGGGTCAGGTCCTACACAGCCTGTCTGTCATTGTCCTGGCGCACAGAGCTACAGACAACCTCAGCTACAGACGCAAGAGCACCTACTGGGACCGCCGGGACACAGGTTAGGAGTGTGTGTGTGTGCGCATCGGACCCTGGGTGTGCTTCTGTGGGGCGTTATTTTGCAGACTGTGTGTGTGCGTGCAGAAGTCTGTGTGTGTGCGTGCAGAAGTCTGTGTGTGTGTGTGCAGAAGTCTGTGTGTGTGTGAAACGCTGTTGTTGGCCTGTGTTTACAGAAAGCTACCGTCAGTATGAAATGGCTCCTACAGGAATCTCCCTGTAGCTACTTGGGTGGTTTAATGAAGTGCAGTACTTTCCCTCGAGAGTTCATTGCCTCACATGACCCTGATATCTAGCTGATGAAGATGGCGCCGAAGGAGATTTTATTTTGATTTCACCTTCATTTAACCAGGTAAGCTAGTTGAGAACAAGTTCTCATTTTCAACTGTGACCTGGCCAAGATAAAGCAAAGCAGCGCGACACAAACAATAACACAGAGTTACACATGGAATAAACAAGCATACAGTCAATAACACAATAGAAAACAATTGTCTATATACAGTGTGTGCAAATGGCCTGAGGTGGTAAGGCAATGAATAGGCCATAGGAGTGAATAATTACAATTTAGAAAATTAACACTGGAGTGATAGATGTGCAGATGATGATGTGCAAGTAGAAATACTGGTGTGCGAAAGAGCAGAAGAGTTAATAAAACAAGGTAGGTAGGTAGATTTGATGGGCTATTTACAGATGGCCTATGTACAGCTGCAGCGATCGGTTAGCTGCTCAGATAGCTGATGTTTAAAGTGAGTGAGGGAAATATAAGTCTCCAGCTTCAATTTTTGCAATTCGTTCCAGTCATTGGCAGCAGAGAACTGGAAGGAAAGGAGGCCAAAGTAGGTGTTGGCTTTGGGGATGACCAGTGAGATATACCTGCTGGAGCGTGTAATACGGGTGGGTTTTGTTATCGTGACCAGTGAGCTGAGATAAGGTGGAGCTTTACCTAGCATAGACTTATAGATGATGAATATGTAGCGAGGGCCAGCAGACTAGAGCATACAGGTCACAGTGGTGGGTGGTATATGGGGCTTTGGGGACAAAACGGATGGCACTGTGATAGACTGCATCCAGTTTGCTGAGTAGAGTGTTGGAGGCTATTTTGTAAATGACACCGCTGAAATTGAGGATCGGTAGGATAGTCAGTTTTACGAGGGTTATGTGTGGCGGCGTCATGGCAGTATCGCAACAACCTCTTAGAAAACTTTGCAGTGTTTTGTTTTTATAAGTACTTTTTTTAAACATTATTAGCTCAGGAAATGTTTTGTCATTACATACAGCCGGGAAGAACTATTGGGTATTAGAGTGGTGGTAACTCACCAGAACTACCAGCATTACGACTTCGCTGGAGCAGATCCCTTTGTTCACTCTCTCCAGAGCATTTGAACTTATTCCAGAGGCCGACCCAAAACATCGCCGGCGGAGGAGAGGCATTCGAGGCGGCCTGCTGGTTCGACCTAGGAGGCGTGCATACCACCCAGGCATGCACATATTCAATCTCTCCCTATCAAAGTCTGCTGTCCCCACATGCTTCAAGATGGCCACCATTGTTCCTGTACTCAGAGGTAACTGAACTTAATGACTATCACCCGTAGCACTCACCTCTGTCATCATGAAGTGCTTTGAGAGACTAGTCAAGGATCATATCACCTTACCTGCCACCCTAGACCCACTTCAAAAGACCCACAGACAATGCAATTGCTATCACTCTGCCCTATCCCATCTGAACAAGAGGAATACCCATGTAAGAATGCTGTTCATTAACTATAGCTCAGCATTCAACACCATAGTATCCTGCAAGCTCATCATTAAGCTTGAGGCCCTGGGTCTCAACACCGCCCTGTGCAACTGTGTCCTGGACTTCCTGACGGGCCGCCCCCAGGTGGTGAAGTTAGGAAACAACATCTCCACTTCGCTGATCCTCAACACTGGGGCCCCACAAGGGTGCGTGTTCAGCCCCCTGCTGTACTCCCTGACTGCGTGGCCAAGCACGCCTCCAAATCAATCATGAAGTTTGCAGAAGACACAACAGTAGTAGGCTCGATTGCCAACAACGACGAGACAGCCTATAGGGAGGAGGTGAGGGCACTCGGAGTGTGTTGTCAGGAAAACAACCTCTCACTCAACGTCAACAAAAAAAGGAGATGATCGTGGACTACAGGAAATAGCAAAGTGAGCACCCCCCTATCCACATCGACGGGACCTCTTTCTATTCTGGTTAGAGCCAGTTTGCGCTGTTCTGTGATGGGAGTAGTACACAGCGTTGTACGAGATCTCCAGTTTCTTGGAAATTTCTCACATGGAATAGCCTTCATTTTTCAGAACAAGAATAGACTGAAACATTTCAGAAGAAAGTACTTTGTTTATGGTTAGTTTGAGCCTGTATTCGAACCCACAAATGCTGATGCTTCAGATACTCGACTAGTCTAAAGAAGGCAAGTTTATTGCTTCTTTAATCAGAACAACAGTTTTCAGCTGTGCTAACATAATTGCAAAAGGGGTTTCTAATGATCAATTAGCCTTTTAAAATTATGAACTTGGATTAGCTAACATAACGTGCTATTGGAACACAGGAGTGATGGTTGCTGATAATGGGTCCCTGTACGCCTATGTAGATATTCCATAAAAAGCTGAAACAGTTGTAGTGGTCAACATACTGAGAGTATTTCCTATAGTGCTGTAATTACAACTACTGGCCTCCATTCACAAGTTTCGTACACTAGATAGTCTCTGTTGTGTGTGATTGGGACAGGATGGCAGCTGGCCGTTTCTGCTGCTGGAATAAGAAGAGACAGAGCTGCAGGAGCACTCAGGTCAATGGCCCGAGGTCAGTGGTTCTGCTGCTGGTCTGAGACAGAGCTGTAGGAACATTCAGGTCAGTGGTTCTGCTGCTGGTCTGAGACAGAGCTGTAAGAGCAGTCAGGTCAGTGGTTCTGCTGCTGGTCTAAGACAGAGCTGTGGGAGCATTCAGGTCAGTGGTTCTGCTGCTGGTCTGAGACAGAGCTGTAGGAACATTCAGGTCAGTGGTTCTGCTGCTGGTCTGAGACAGAGCTGTAAGAGCAGTCAGGTCAGTGGTTCTGCTGCTGGTCTGAGACAGAGCTGTAGGAGCAGTCAGGTCAGGGTTCTGCTGCTGGTCTGAGACAGAGCTGTAGGAGCAGTCAGGTCAGTGGTTCTGCTGCTGGTATGAGACAGAGCTGTAGGAACATTCAGGTCAGTGGTTCTGCTGCTGGTCTGAGACAGAGCTGTAGGAGCAGTCAGGTCAGTGGTTCTGCTGCTGGTCTGAGACAGAGCTGTAGGAGCAGTCAGGTCAGTGGTTCTGCTGCTGGTCTGAGACAGAGCTGTAGGAGCAGTCAGGTCAGGGTTCTGCTGCTGGTCTGAGACAGAGCTGTAGGAGCAGTCAGGTCAGTGGTTCTGCTGCTGGTCTGAGACAGAGCTGTAGGAGCAGTCAGGTCAGGGTTCTGCTGCTGGTCTGAGACAGAGCTGTAGGAGCATTCAGGTCAGTGGTCTGAGGTCAGTGGTTCTGTGAGTGGCAGTGAAATATTCCCTTTTGGTTTGTTTCAGGTTAGTAATGTTCAAGTGTTAATATCACGTTGGAAGTAGAGGTCGAACGATTATGATTTTTCAACGCCGATGCCGATTATTGAAGGACCAAAAAAGCCGATACCGATTAATCGGCCGATTTCTAATAAAAAAGAATAAACAAATTTTATTTGTAGTAATGACAATTACAACAATACTGAATTAACACTTATTTTAACTTAATATAATACAATCAATTTAGCCTCAAGTAGATAATGAAACATGTTCAGTTTAAATAATGCAAAAACAAAGTGTTGGAGAATAATGTAAAAGTGCAATATGTGCTAATGTTTCAGTTCCTTGCTCAGACAGAACATGAGAACATATGAAAGCTGGTGGTTCCTTTTAACATGAGTCTTCGATATTCCCAGGTAAGACGTTTTAGGTTGTAGTTATTATAGGACTATTTCCCTCTATACCATTTGTATTTCATTAACCTTTGACTATTGGATGTTCTTATAGGCACTTTAGTATTGCCAGTGTAACAGTATAGCTTCAGTCCCTATCCTTGCTCCTCCCTGGGCTCGAACCAGCAACACAACGACAACAGCCACCACATCGAAGCAGCGTTACCCATGCAGAGCAAGGGAAACAACCACCCCAAGGCTCAGAGCGAATGAAGTTTGAAACGCTTTTAGCGCGCGCTAACTAGCCAGCCATTTCACTTCGGTCACACCAGCCTCATCTCGGGAGTTGATCGGTTTGAAGTCATAAACAGCGCCATGCTTGACGCACCAAAGTGCTGTTTGAATGAATGTTTAAGCGACTGCTTCTGCCTACCACCGCTCAGTCAGATACTTGTATGCTCAGTCAGATTATATGCAACACAGGACACGCTAGATAATATCTAGTAATATCATCAACCATGTGTAGTTAACTAGTGATTATGATTGATTGTTTTTTTATAAGATACGTTTAATGCTAGCTAGCAATTTACCTTGGCTTATTCGCGTAACAGGCAGTCAGTCTCCTTGTGGATTGCAACGAGAGAGAGGCAGGTCGTTATTGCGTTGGACTAGTTAACTGTAAGGTTGCAAGATTGGATACCCCGAGCTGACAATGTGAAAATCTGTCTTTCTGCCCAGGCAGTTAACCCACCGTTCCTAGGCCGTCATTGAAAATAAGGATGTGTTCTTAACTGACTTGCCTAGTTAAATTTTAAAAATGGTCGCCCAAAAATACCGATTTCTGATTTGTTATGAAAACTTGAAATGGGCCCTAATTAATCGGCCATTGCAATTAATTGGTCAACCTCTAGTTGGAAGACTCTGATTCGTTGTGTTTGTGTTCTATGATTGAGGTGGCTCTGTTGGTTGGGACAGGGGTTCTTGCAAAAGCACTAGTGTGGGTTGGTTTCCTGTAGGTGCTGGTACTGTGTTTTGTTTCAGCCTCCCTGTCAGAATACTCTTTATTGTGAGTAGCTGAGTAAGAGAGATGGCTACAATGTGACTGGAACCTTACAGGAGTTTTGTTGTGTGGGTAGGGTGGAGAGGTCTGTTTCTGTTGCACTGTAGCTGAGTAAGGCAGTCGGGTAAATCCAGCTCAATGGCAGAAGTGAAACAGTGTGTGTGTGTGTGTGTGTGGAGGCGTATCTCTAAGGTAAAAAAAAACTCAGAGGACACACAAGGCAAAGTGGAGAGAAAGACCGACAAAGCGTTGAGAGCTACTCATTTTTACTGCAGCTGTTTGGAAGGTGGGAGAGGGAGGGAGAGAGAGCGGGAGGGAGGGACATCATAATATAGAGGTGTGAAGAGAGGGATGACAGAGCTGCACTGGTTCATATCTCTGTGACAGGTGGTGATGAGGACGGGAGAGAGGGATGAGAATATGAAGGAAAAAGAGGAGAAGATGGGAGCGAGGGATGAGATGGAGGTGCGTTTGCAGTCCAGCGGACACGGAGGAGGAGGAGGATGTGTCCACATCTCTCTGGAGGAAGTGAAGAGCTTCTACCGGTTCTCACAGAGCTGTCAGCGCCTGCATAGTGAGTGAGTGTGTGTGTGTGTGTCATGCATAGCTAGCTCTTACTCTCACTGATTTTAGACAGTGGTGAAAGTGTGTTTGAGTGAGCCTCTGTGTACTGTACTGTGTGTGTATTACCCAGGGTTCTATGTTTACAGTGTTAAAGGGTCTGTTCAGCCACCCACCAGAGTGTAATAACATACAGTACATAACCTTGTAATGCTCGGTGGAGTTTCTCATCATGGCACTAATAAGCACTGACTTAAACATCCGCCTATTGGTCAACTCTGAAGTAATGCTTTACTGGATGAGGCTGGTCTGTATGTTTTATGTGCCAGGATGCAGGACCTACATGATGAGACATTCATCTCCTTTTCACTGTAGTCACTTTTATTGCACAAGACAAGCTGTGACAGGAAATCACTATTGTGTTCAGTGGTAATTGTTACATGGTTATATCCTTATTTGCTCAGGGTGTTGCTGAATATGCGTAGGAAAGGATCATGGGAGTCCGTGTTAATCCAAGCCCCAGCTGAGCTATACCATTAGAGGGCATATTTGCCTGAATATTTGGACATAAAACATTCACCCTGCTTTGGACTACAAAGTCTGTTAAACTGAAAAAATATAAGTCTTAATTTTAGCCTCATTGATGTGCACCTCAGGGACTTGGATTGCTGTGTCATGCTGTCAGGGAATGGAAGCTATTTAAAGGTATAGTTCAGCCCAAAACCAAAAGTTTGTCAGATGTTCTTATATCTCTGAAGCCGTCTGAAGTTGAGCTTCAGAGATTGTTTTCTACACGCCGTCTACTGGGTAGAACTCGCTAAAGAGAGAATTCTGCAGGCACCCGTCCTAAACAAACAGGAAAGATTGGCACCATGTTATTGGATGGCATTAGACGGTGCCAATATTTCCACTTCGTTACACAGTCTTTGTATGCCACTCACATTTCTGCATTAATTTCCCATTGAAGTCAATCAGTGGTGGTCGGTGCTGTTTAAGATGAGGGAGGACGATTCATTATTTTTATGAGCATGACCTTATTTCTATTACAGCATATTGGAGGACTGTCATATTCATATTCCATTCACCCAGATCAATGTAACATTGATAGGTTTAGGCTACTATATGATACTCTAATGTCCCTATACCCATCATGAGGTTGCTACAACCTAGCCTATGAATGAAAGTTTACAACATAGGTGCACAGGTCAAGATGATAATTCTTTGTAATCAAGGTGACAAGACAGTGACACATAACCGCCTTGCACACTCATGCCTGCATATAGCTGATCTAGGGAGCAATCATTAGTCCAACAGTTGTAAACAATAGTTTCTATTGGACAAAATTTGGCTAATTTTATCCCCGTTTCATTTTGTTTGCTTCCGCTTTGAGAAACTTTTTTTAAACGGAATTGACGGAATGAATACAGCCCTAATCACACGCAAACACAGTTCATTTTCATAGCAGCCACATACAAACAGCATGATCACTGCTTGTTGTAATTCCTTCTTGCATGTACGTGCTGTCCTCTCTCACCTTTTCCCTTCGCTTGTGGACTTTAGTACAACACATCAGCTGCCTGTGACCAGGCAAAAAAAACTTTCCAAGCCAAAGCTTCATATCATAACCACTACGCACAGCCTTCATAGTTGTCACCATATTATCTAACGTCATAGTCAACATAGCTAATAGAACTAACACATTAGTAAACCCGCTACAATCATGCAGTACAGTGTACAGTCAGCAAGTACTTTCAGCTACACCAGCAGGCCCTGGTGGCAATAAATGAATTAAACCAAAGGCTTACCTTGACTTGGAAGAGTTCCAGTGTTGGATAGCCGTAGCCAACTAGCTAACATAGAAGCCTTCTCAGTTTGAACCGGGTGTTTGAATAGGTTAATCTAGCTAGGTAGCTAAGTAAGTGAAAGCTAGCTAGCTCTCTCTCTCTCCCTGTCTCTTGCTTCTCCTTCATTTTTGAAAAAATGTAATTGTTACGACTTCCGGCGAAGTCGGTCCCTCTCCTTGTTTGGGCGGCGGTCGACGTCACCGGTCTTCTAGCCATCGCTGATCCACCTTTCATTTTCCATTTGTTTTGTCTTTGTTTTCTACACACCTGGTTTCATTCCCCAATTACATGTTCATGTATTTAAGTATTTAACCCTCTGTTTCCCCCATGTTTTTGTGCGTGATTGTTTCTATGTTCATTCGGTACATTATGGCTGGTTTTCGATGGGTGCCGTTTTCACTCGTGCGTAATTGATTACCGTTTATTGTTGGTCAAGTGTATTGTGACCTTGTGCCTTTATTTTGAGTAAAGTACGTTGCTCACTCATTCTGCTCTCCTGCGCCTGACTTCATGCACCAGCTACACCCACCTTCTGACAGTAATTGTTCAAAACTGTTCAACTATTGTCTTTCTCTCTCTTTATGTCAACTACTCACCATATTTTATGCACTAGCTGTAGCTTATGCTTTCAGTACTATATTCATTCTCTGATCCTTTGATTGTGAGGACAAAATGTCAGTTCATGCTGCAAGAGCTCTGACAGGTTGGAAGATGTCCTCTGGAAATCGTCATAATTACTGTGTAAGTCTATGGAAGGAGGTGAGAACCATGAGCCTCCTAGGTTTTGTATTGAAGTCAATGTATCCAGAGGAGGACGGAAGCTAACTGTCCTCCAGCTACACCATGGTGCTACCCTACAGAGTGCTGTTAAGGCTACTGTAGACCTTCATTGCAAAGCAGTGTGTTTTAATCAATTATTTGGTGACACATATTTGGATACATTTAGTATAGTTTTATTTAAAAATTATAGTTTTTTTTAATTTAATTTTTTTTTTTTAATGAAATTCACTGTGGGTCTTCCTCTTTCCTCTTCTGAGGAGCCTCCACTGACATCCATGCATTATTTACTTAAAAGTCAGAGTTTGAAGTGTGGATCTAATGGTAGGATTCAGCCCTAACAACACACTATGGGCCGGTTTCCCAGACAGATTAAAGCTATGCCTGGATTAGAAATCATTCTCAATGGCATCTTCAGGACCAGTATTTATCTGTGTCCAGAAAACTGTCCCGATACATTTCCCCCACTTTTGTTCTGTTACACCTCAATCCCATGACCATGATTCCTAGTCATTTATATTTCAGTTTCCTTTTCATCCCATTGAACACCCTCTCTATCTGTCAGTGTCGATTTCGGTTTCGTCGTCCCAGCGGAGACCTTTCCCTGATCTCTGAACCTCACTGTGACCCCTCTGTAGCGCTCTGCAGCGTCAGCATCTCTAGATACTGAACAGCCCAGGCCCAGACACTGACACATAGGCTACCCCCTTCCTGTCCTAGCCTTTATCCAACTCGTGTTACTCCAGTCCAGTGTAGACTGTTGTGTGCCTCCTTTGGTATTGTGCTTGTGAAAGACTGGATATGTTTTTGACTCCGCTACAGTAATGTGATGATGCTTTCTCTGTCAGACTCGGGTAAGAGTTCATTGTTTGTCTTGCTAAGAAGTGGAATGGATAATGGTGTTTTTTTGTCTGTGCCTGATTTGATGCTATCGATGTTTCTTTATGATTGAGCAGGGCGTGTGCAATAGGTGTTACATTTGGTTGATTGAATTGTCTGTGACACATTCCGATTAATCATTGTCCACCATGAAGGCTTGTCTGATTGTTTTGGCTGTGCTCTCTCTGCCTCTATCCTGTTCTCTTTCTGTTTGTTCTTCCATCCCTCCTTTCCCAAGTTGTCTGTCTTTCAATGTAGTCGTATACTAATCCCCACAGCTGGTATTCCCAGGTGTTTCAGGCTATTAATAGTGTTTTATACATGGTGAATGTTGGAAGTATGATTATTTAATCATTATCCCAAATATGTGTTACGACGCCCAGGTTCCAAGTAAGATAGCTTGATAAGAACACACACACACAAGCCTGCCTGCCCTGGTAGCACCACCCAGGCTGCTGGTGAGGCGGACGTGACTGGGAGTGGGCAGGAACAAGCAAATTGGCCTTAATGACCGTCTGGCATTCTGAACTGATACACAGAGTGACGGAGAAGGATATAGGGATATAGAGGGGTTGAGAAACAGAGAGACGGAGAAGGATATATGATATAGAGCGGTTGAGAAACAGAGACTGAGAAGGATATAGGGATAGGGGATGAGAAACAGAGAGACGGAGAAGGATATAGGGATATAGAGAGGTTGAGAAACGGAGAGAAGGATATAGGGATATAGAGAGGTTGAGAAACGGAGAGACGGAGAAGGATATAGGGATATAGAGCGGTTGAGAAACAGAGAGACGGAGAAGGATATAGGGATATAGAGAGGTTGAGAAACGGAGAGACGGAGAAGGATATAGGGATATAGAGCGGTTGAGAAACAGAGAGACGGAGAAGGATATAGGGATATAGAGAGGTTGAGAAACGGAGAGAAGGATATAGGGATATAGAGCGGTTGAGAAACGGAGAGACGGAGAAGGATATAGGGATATAGAGCGGTTGAGAGAAGGATATAGGGATATAGAAACAGAGGATTGAGAAACAGAGAGGTTGAGAAACAGAGAAGGATATAGGGATATAGAGCGGTTGAGAAACAGAGAGGTGGAGAAGGATATAGGGATATAGAGCGGTTGAGAAACGGAGAGAAGGATATAGGGATATAGAGGTTGAGAAACGGAGAGAAGGATATAGGGATATAGAGCGGTTGAGAAATGGAGAGAAGGATATAGGGATATAGAGCGGTTGAGAAATGGAGAGAAGGATATAGGGATATAGGTATATAGAGAGGTTGAGAAATGGAGAGAACGATATAGGGATATAGAGGTTGAGAAACGGAGAGAAGGATATAGGGATATAGAGGGGTTGAGAAACGGAGAGATGGAGAAGGATATAGGGATATAGAGAGGTTGAGAAACGGAGAGAAGGATATAGGGATATAGAGAGGTTGAGAAACGGAGAGAAGGATATAGGGATATAGAGAGGTTGAGAAACGGAGAGACGGAGAAGGATATAGGGATATAGAGAGGTTGAGAAATGGAGAGCGGGATATAGAGAGGTTGAGAAACTGAGAGACGAAGAAGGATATAGGGATATAGAGAGGTTGAGAAATGGAGAGAAGGATATAGGGATATAGAGCGGTTGAGAAACGGAGAGAAGGATATAGGGATATAGAGCGGTTGAGAAACAGAGAGATGGAGAAGGATATAGGGATATAGAGCGGTTGAGAAACGGAGAGAAGGATATAGGGATATAGAGCGGTTGAGAAACAGAGAGGTGGAGAAGGATATAGGGATATAGAGCGGTTGAGAAACGGAGAGAAGGATATAGGGATATAGAGCGGTTGAGAAATGGAGAGAAGGATATAGGGATATAGAGCGGTTGAGAAACGGAGAGAAGGATATAGGGATATAGAGGGGTTGAGAAACAGAGAGGTGGAGAAGGATATAGGGATATAGAGAGGTTGAGAAATGGAGAGAAGGATATAGGGATATAGAGAGGTTGAGAAACGGAGAGAAGGATATAGGGATATAGAGAGGTTGAGAAATGGAGAGATGGAGAAGGATATAGGGATATAGAGAGGTTGAGAAACGGAGAGAAGGATATAGGGATATAGAGAGGTTGAGAAACTGAGAGACGAAGAAGGATATAGGGATATAGAGCGGTTGAGAAACGGAGAGAAGGATATAGGGATATAGAGCGGTTGAGAAACAGAGAGGTGGAGAAGGATATAGGGATATAGAGCGGTTGAGAAACGGAGAGAAGGATATAGGGATATAGAGCGGTTGAGAAATGGAGAGAAGGATATAGGGATATAGAGCGGTTGAGAAACGGAGAGAAGGATATAGGGATATAGGTATATAGAGAGGTTGAGAAATGGAGAGAACGATATAGGGATATAGCGAGGTTGAGAAACGGAGAGAAGGATATAGGGATATAGAGGGGTTGAGAAACGGAGAGATGGAGAAGGATATAGGGATATAGAGAGGTTGAGAAGCGGAGAGAAGGATATAGGGATATAGAGAGGTTGAGAAACGGAGAGAAGGATATAGGGATATAGAGAGGTTGAGAAATGGAGAGATGGAGAAGGATATAGGGATATAGAGAGGTTGAGAAACGGAGAGACGGAGAAGGATATAGGGATATAGAGAGGTTGAGAAATGGAGAGCGGGATATAGAGAGGTTGAGAAACTGAGAGACGAAGAAGGATATAGGGATATAGAGAGGTTGAGAAATGGAGAGAAGGATATAGGGATATAGAGAGGTTGAGAAACAGAGAGACGGAGAAGGATATATGATATAGAGCGGTTGAGAAACAGAGACTGAGAAGGATATAGGGATATAGAGGGGATGAGAAACAGAGATGGAGAAGGATATAGGGATATAGAGAGGTTGAGAAACGGAGAGAAGGATATAGGGATATAGAGAGGTTGAGAAACGGAGAGACGGAGAAGGATATAGGGATATAGAGCGGTTGAGAAACAGAGAGACGGAGAAGGATATAGGGATATAGAGAGGTTGAGAAATGGAGAGATGGAGAAGGATATAGGGATATAGAGAGGTTGAGAAACGGAGAGACGGAGAAGGATATAGGGATATAGAGAGGTTGAGAAATGGAGAGCGGGATATAGAGAGGTTGAGAAACTGAGAGACGAAGAAGGATATAGGGATATAGAGAGGTTGAGAAACGGAGAGAAGGATATAGGGATATAGAGGGGTTGAGAAACGGAGAGATGGAGAAGGATATAGGGATATAGAGAGGTTGAGAAACGGAGAGAAGGATATAGGGATATAGAGAGGTTGAGAAACGGAGAGAAGGATATAGGGATATAGAGAGGTTGAGAGACGGAGAAGGATATAGGGATATAGAGAGGTTGAGAAATGGAGAGCGGGATATAGAGAGGTTGAGAAACTGAGAGACGAAGAAGGATATAGGGATATAGAGAGGTTGAGAAATGGAGAGAAGGATATAGGGATATAGAGCGGTTGAGAAACGGAGAGAAGGATATAGGGATATAGAGCAGTTGAGAAACGGAGAGAAGGATATAGGGATATAGAGCGGTTGAGAAACAGAGAGATGGAGAAGGATATAGGGATATAGAGCGGTTGAGAAACGGAGAGAAGGATATAGGGATATAGAGCGGTTGAGAAACAGAGAGGTGGAGAAGGATATAGGGATATAGAGCGGTTGAGAAATGGAGAGAAGGATATAGGGATATAGAGCGGTTGAGAAACGGAGAGAAGGATATAGGGATATAGAGCAGTTGAGAAACGGAGAGAAGGATATAGGGATATAGAGCGGTTGAGAAACAGAGAGATGGAGAAGGATATAGGGATATAGAGCGGTTGAGAAACGGAGAGAAGGATATAGGGATATAGAGCGGTTGAGAAACAGAGAGGTGGAGAAGGATATAGGGATATAGAGCGGTTGAGAAACGGAGAGAAGGATATAGGGATATAGAGCGGTTGAGAAATGGAGAGAAGGATATAGGGATATAGAGCGGTTGAGAAACGGAGAGAAGGATATAGGGATATAGGTATATAGAGAGGTTGAGAAATGGAGAGAACGATATAGGGATATAGCGAGGTTGAGAAACGGAGAGAAGGATATAGGGATATAGAGGGGTTGAGAAACAGAGAGGTGGAGAAGGATATAGGGATATAGAGAGGTTGAGAAATGGAGAGAAGGATATAGGGATATAGAGAGGTTGAGAAACGGAGAGAAGGATATAGGGATATAGAGAGGTTGAGAAATGGAGAGATGGAGAAGGATATAGGGATATAGAGAGGTTGAGAAACGGAGAGAAGGATATAGGGATATAGAGAGGTTGAGAAACTGAGAGACGAAGAAGGATATAGGGATATAGAGCGGTTGAGAAACGGAGAGAAGGATATAGGGATATAGAGCGGTTGAGAAACAGAGAGGTGGAGAAGGATATAGGGATATAGAGCGGTTGAGAAACGGAGAGAAGGATATAGGGATATAGAGCGGTTGAGAAATGGAGAGAAGGATATAGGGATATAGAGCGGTTGAGAAACGGAGAGAAGGATATAGGGATATAGGTATATAGAGAGGTTGAGAAATGGAGAGAACGATATAGGGATATAGCGAGGTTGAGAAACGGAGAGAAGGATATAGGGATATAGAGGGGTTGAGAAACGGAGAGATGGAGAAGGATATAGGGATATAGAGAGGTTGAGAAGGATATAGGGATATAGAGAGGTTGAGAAACGGAGAGAAGGATATAGGGATATAGAGAGGTTGAGAAATGGAGAGATGGAGAAGGATATAGGGATATAGAGAGGTTGAGAAACGGAGAGACGGAGAAGGATATAGGGATATAGAGAGGTTGAGAAATGGAGAGCGGGATATAGAGAGGTTGAGAAACTGAGAGACGAAGAAGGATATAGGGATATAGAGAGGTTGAGAAATGGAGAGAAGGATATAGGGATATAGAGAGGTTGAGAAACGGAGAGACGGAGAAGGATATAGAGATATAGAGAGGTTGAGAAACTGAGAGAGGGATATAGAGAGGTTGAGAAACAGAGAGACGGAGAAGGATATAGGGATATAGAGAGGTTGAGAAACAGAGAGACTGAGAAGGATATAGGGATATAGAGCGGTTGAGAAACAGAGAGAGGGATATAGAGAGGTTGAGAAACTGAGAGACGAAGAAGGATATAGGGATATAGAGAGGTTGAGAAATGGAGAGAAGAATATAGGGATATAGAGCGGTTGAGAAACGGAGAGACGGAGAAGGATATAGGGATATAGAGCGGTTGAGAAACAGAGACTGAGAAGGATATAGGGATATAGAGCGGTTGAGAAACAGAGAGATGGAGAAGGATATAGGGATATAGAGAGGTTGAGAAACGGAGAGAAGGATATAGGGATATAGAGCGGTTGAGAAATGGAGAGAAGGATATAGGGATATAGAGCGGTTGAGAAACGGAGAGAAGGATATAGGGATATAGGGATATAGAGAGGTTGAGAAATGGAGAGAACGATATAGGGATATAGAGAGGTTGAGAAACGGAGAGAAGGATATAGGGATATAGAGGGGTTGAGAAACGGAGAGATGGAGAAGGATATAGGGATATAGAGAGGTTGAAAAACGGAGAGAAGGATATAGGGATATAGAGAGGTTGAGAAACGGAGAGAAGGATATAGGGATATAGAGAGGTTGAGAAATGGAGAGATGGAGAAGGATATAGGGATATAGAGAGGTTGAGAAACGGAGAGACGGAGAAGGATATAGGGATATAGAGAGGTTGAGAAATGGAGAGCGGGATATAGAGAGGTTGAGAAACTGAGAGACGAAGAAGGATATAGGGATATAGAGAGGTTGAGAAATGGAGAGAAGGATATAGGGATATAGAGAGGTTGAGAAACGGAGAGACGGAGAAGGATATAGAGATATAAAGAGGTTGAGAAACAGAGAGGGATATAGAGAGGTTGAGAAACATAGAGACGGAGAAGGATATAGGGATATAGAGAGGTTGAGAAACAGAGAGACTGAGAAGGATATAGGGATATAGAGCGGTTGAGAAACAGAGAGAGGGATATAGAGAGGTTGAGAAACTGAGAGACGAAGAAGGATATAGGGATATAGAGAGGTTGAGAAATGGAGAGAAGAATATAGGGATATAGAGCGGTTGAGAAACGGAGAGAAGGATATAGGGATATAGAGCGGTTGAGAAACAGAGAGACTGAGAAGGATATAGGGATATAGAGAGGTTGAGAAACGGAGAGAAGGATATAGGGATATAGAGAGGTTGAGAAACGGAGAGAGGGATATAGGGATATAGAGAGGTTGAGAAACTGAGAGACGAAGAAGGATATAGGGATATAGAGAGGTTGAGAAATGGAGAGAAGGATATAGGGATATAGAGAGGTTGAGAAACAGAGAGACGGAGAAAGATATAGAGGTTGAGAAACTGAGAGAAGGATATAGGGATATAGAGAGGTTGAGAAACTAAGAGACGGAGAAGGATATAGGGATATAGAGAGGTTGAGAAACAGAGAGACGGAGAAGGATATAGGGATATAGAGAGGTTGAGAAACAGAGAGACTGAGAAGGATATAGGGATATAGAGCGGTTGAGAAACAGAGAGACGGAGAAGGATATAGGGATATAGAGAGGTTGAGAAACAGAGAGAAGGATATAGGGATATAGAGAGGTTGAGAAACAGAGATGGAGAAGGATATAGGGATATAGAGAGGTTGAGAGACTGAGAGATGGAGAAGGATATAGGGATATAGAGAGGTTGAGAAACGGAGAGACTGATATAGGGATATAGAGCGGTTGAGAAACGGAGAGACTGATATAGGGATATAGAGCGGTTGAGAAACAGAGAGATGGAGAAGGATATAGGGATATAGAGCGGTTGAGAAACGGAGAGACTGAGAAGGATATAGGGATATAGAGAGGTTGAGAAACGGAGAGAAGGATATAGGGATATAGAGAGGTTGAGAAACTGAGAGAAGGATATAGGGCTATAGAGAGGTTGAGAAACGGAGAGAAGGATATAGGGATATAGAGAGGTTGAGAAACGGAGAGAAGGATATAGGGATATAGAGCGGTTGAGAAACAGTGTGACGGAGAAGGATATATGGATATAGAGAGGTTGAGAAACAGAGAGACGGAGAAGGATATAGGGATATAGAGAAACTGAGAGATTCAGAAGGATATAGGGATATAGAGAGGTTGAGAAACTGAGAGAAGGATATAGGGATATAGAGAGGTTGAGAAACTGAGAGACGGAGAAGGATATAGGGATATAGAGAGGTTGAGAAACTGAGAGAAGGATATAGGGATATAGAGAGGTTGAGAAACTGAGAGACGGAGAAGGATATAGGGATATAGAGAGGTTCAGAAACAGAGAGACGGAGAAGGATATAGGGATATAGAGAAACTGAGAGATTCAGAAGGATATAGGGATATAGAGAGGTTGAGAAACAGAGAGATGGAGAAGGATATAGGGATATAGAGCGGTTGAGAAACAGAGAGACGGAGAAGGATATAGGGATATAGAGAGGTTGAGAAACAGAGAGAAGGATATAGAGATATAGAGAGGTTGAGAAACAGAGAGCCGGAGAAGGATATAGGGATATAGAGAGGTTGAGAAACAGAGAGAAGGATATAGGGATATAGAGAGGTTGAGAAAGACATTTACATTTACATTTAAGTCATTTAGCAGACGCTCTTATCCAGAGCGACTTACAAATTGGTGCATTCACCTTATGACATCCAGTGGAACAGTCACTTTACAATAGTGCATCTAAAGCTTAAGGGGGGGGGGTGAGAGGGAATACTTATCCTATCCTAGGTATTCCTTAAAGAGGTGGGGTTTCAGGTGTCTCCGGAAGGTGGTGATTGACTCCGCTGTCCTGGCGTCGTGAGGAAGTTTGTTCCACCATTGGGGGGCCAGAGCAGCAAACAGTTTTGACTGGGCTGAGCGGGAGCTGTACTTCCTCAGTGGTAGTGAGGCGAGCAGGCCAGAGGTGGATGAACGCAGTGCCCTTGTTTGGGTGTAGGGCCTGATCAGAGCCTGGAGGTACTGAGGTGCCGTTCCCCTCACAGCTCCGTAGGCAAGCACCATGGTCTTGTAGCGGATGCGAGCTTCAACTGGAAGCCAGTGGAGAGAACGGAGGAGCGGGGTGACGTGAGAGAACTTGGGAAGGTTGAACACCAGACGGGCTGCGGCGTTCTGGATGAGTTGAAGGGGTTTAATGGCACAGGCAGGGAGCCCAGCCAACAGCGAGTTGCAGTAATCCAGACGGGAGATGACAAGTGCCTGGATTAGGACCTGCGCCGCTTCCTGTGTGAGGCAGGGTCGTACTCTGCGGATGTTGTAGAGCATGAACCTACAGGAACGGGCCACCGCCTTGATGTTGGTTGAGAACGACAGGGTGTTGTCCAAGATCACGCCAAGGTTCTTAGCGCTTTGGGAGGAGGACACAATGGAGTTGTCAACCGTGATGGCGAGATCATGGAACGGGCAGTCCTTCCCCGGGAGGAAGAGCAGCTCCGTCTTGCCGAGGTTCAGCTTGAGGTGGTGATCCGTCATCCACACTGATATGTCTGCGATTTGCCACCTGGTCATCAGAAGGGGGAAAGGAGAAGATTAGTTGTGTGTGGTCTGCATAGCAATGATAGGAGAGACCATGTGAGGTTATGACAGAGCCAAGTGACTTGGTGTATAGCGAGAATAGGAGAGGGCCTAGAACAGAGCCCTGGGGGACACCAGTGGTGAGAGCGCGTGGTGAGGAGACAGATTCTCGCCACGCCACCTGGTAGGAGCGACCTGTCAGGTAGGACGCAATCCAAGCGTGGGCCGCGCCGGAGATGCCCAACTCGGAGAGGGTGGAGAGGAGGATCTGATGGTTCACAGTATCGAAGGCAGCCGATAGATCTAGAAGGATGAGAGCAGAGGAGAGAGAGTTAGCTTTAGCAGTGCGGAGCGCCTCCGTGATACAGAGGAGAGCAGTCACAGTTGAATGACTAGTCTTGAAACCTGACTGATTTGGATCAAGAAGGTCATTCAGAGAGAGATAGCGGGAGAGCTGGCCAAGGACGGCACGTTCAAGAGTTTTGGAGAGAAAAGAAAGAAGGGATACTGGTCTGTAATTGTTGACATCGGAAGGATCGAGTGTAGGTTTTTTCAGAAGGGGTGCAACTCTCGCTCTCTTGAAGACGGAAGGGACGTAGCCAGCGGTCAGGGATGAGTTGATGAGCGAGGTGAGGTAAGGGAGAAGGTCTCCGGAAATGGTCTGGAGAAGAGAGGAGGGGATAGGGTCAAGCGGGCAGGTTGTTGGGCGGCCGGCCGTCACAAGACGCGAGATTTCATCTGGAGAGAGAGGGAGAAAGAGGTCAGAGCACAGGGTAGGGCAGTGTGAGCAGAACCAGCGGTGTCGTTTGACTTAGCAAACGAGGATTGGATGTCGTCGACCTTCTTTTCAAAATGGTTGACGAAGTCATCTGCAGAGAGGGAGGAGGGGGGGAGGGGGAGGAGAATTCAGGAGGGAGGAGAAGGTGGCAAAGAGCTTCCTAGGGTTAGAGGCAGATGCTTGGAATTTAGAGTGGTAGAAAGTGGCTTTAGCAGCAGAGACAGAGGAGGAAAATGTAGAGAGGAGGGAGTGAAAGGATACCAGGTCCGCAGGGAGGCGAGTTTTCCTCCATTTCCGCTCGGCTGCCCGGAGCCCTGTTCTGTGAGCTCGCAATGAGTCATCGAGCCACGGAGCGGGAGGGGAGGACCGAGCCGGCCTGGAGGATAGGGGACATAGAGAGTCAAAGGATGCAGAGAGGGAGGAGAGGAGGGTTGAGGAGGCAGATTCAGGAGATAGGTTGGAGAAGGTTTGAGCAGAGGGAAGAGATGATAGGATGGAAGAGGAGAGAGTAGCGGGGGAGAGAGAGCGAAGGTTGGGACGGCGCGATACCATCCGAGTAGGGGCATTGTGGGAGGTGTTGGATGAGAGCGAGAGGGAAAAGGATACAAGGTAGTGGTCGGAGACTTGGAGGGGAGTTGCAATGAGGTTAGTGGAAGAACAGCATCTAGTAAAGATGAGGTCGAGCGTATTGCCTGCCTTGTGAGTAGGGGGGGAAGGTGAGAGCGTGAGGTCAAAAGAGGAGAGGAGTGGAAAGAAGGAGGCAGAGAGGAATGAGTCAAAGGTAGACGTGGGGAGGTTAAAGTCGCCCAGAACTGTGAGAGGTGAGCCGTCCTCAGGAAAGGAGCTTATCAAGGCATCAAGCTCATTGATGAACTCTCAGAGGGAACCTGGAGGGCGATAAATGATAAGGATGTTAAGCTTGAAAGGGCTGGTAACTGTGACAGCATGGAATTCAAAGGAGGCGATAGACAGATGGGTAAGGGGAGAAAGAGAGAATGACCACTTGGGAGAGATGAGGATCCCGGCGCCACCACCCCGCTGACCAGAAGCTCTCGGGGTGTGCGAGAACACGTGGGCGGACGAAGAGAGAGCAGTAGGAGTAGCAGTGTTGTCTGTGGTGATCCATGTTTCCGTCAGTGCCAAGAAGTCGAGGGACTGGAGGGAGGCATAGGCTGTGATGAACTCTGCCTTGTTGGCCGCAGATCGGCAGTTCCAGAGGCTACCGGAGACCTGGAACTCCACGTGGGTCGTGCGCGCTGGGACCACCAGATTAGGGTGGCCGCGGCCACGCGGTGTGGAGCGTTTGTATGGTCTGTGCAGAGAGGAGAGAACAGGGATAGACAGACACATAGTTGACAGGCTACAGAAGAGGCTACGCTAATGCAAAGGAGATTGGAATGACAAGTGGACTACACGTCTCGAATGTTCAGAAAGTTAAGCTTACGTAGCAAGAATCTTATTGACTAAAATGATTAAAATGATACTGTCATGCAGGTGAAAGAGGACCCAAAAGCGACTTGGCGAAAACAGAGTCTTTAATCCAGTAAAGTAATTTACAAACAAAAAAAACACAACTTTCACTCGAAATGACTAGGACAAACTGGAGACTCGATCTTGAACAGCAGGTGAACAGCAGGTTGCCTCGGGAAGGCACTTGAACCAGACCGACTCAGACACCTGCTCACCACGCAGCATCTGAGGAAAACACGACACGACAGGGCGATACACAATCACAGCACGGTGAATTCTAAACAAGGAACCGACAGGACAGGAACGGAACACAAAGGAAGAAATAGGGACTCTAATCAGGGGAAAGGATCGGGAACAGGTGTGGGAAGACTAAATGATTGATTAGGGGAATAGGAACAGCTGGGAGCAGGAACGGAACGATAGAGAGAAGAGAGAGCGAGAGAGTGAAAGAGGGAGGGGGAGAGAGAGGGATAGAAAGAGGGAAAGAACCTAATAAGACCAGCAGAGGGAAACGAATAGAATGGGAAGCACAGGGACAAGACAAGATAATAAATGACAAAACATGACAGATACAGTACTGCGGAAGTAGGCTAGCTGGCAGTGGGTGCGTTGTTGACACTACACTAATCAAGTCGTTCCGTTGAGTGTAATAGTTTCGACAGTGCTGCTATTCGGGGGCTAGCTGGCTAGCTAGCAGTGTTGTTTACGTTACGTTGCGTTAAAAGAACGACAATAGCTGGCTAGCTAACCTAGAAAATCGCTCTAGACTACACAATTATCTTTGATACAAAGACGGCTATGTAGCTAGCTATGTAGCTAGCTACGATCAAACAAATCAAACCGTTGTACTGTAATGAAATGAAATGAAAATGTGATACTACCTGTGAATGCGACCGGGTTGTGTGTCTATTCGGTAGACGTTGGCTAGCTGTTGGCTAGCTGTTGGCTAGCTGTCGGCTAGCTGTTGGCTAGCTGTTGGCTAGCTAGCAGAGTCTCCTACGTTAAGGACGACAAATAGCTGGCTAGCTAACCTCGGTAAATTAAGATAATCACTCTAAGACTACACACTCTAAACTACACAATTATCTTGGATACGAAGACAGCAAAGACAGCTATGTAGCTAGCTAACACTACACTAAACAAGTTGTTCAGTTGAGTGTAATAGTTCTACAGTGCAGCTCATCGGTGGACGTTAGCTAGCTGGCTAGTGAAGACTACGTTAGGACGGCGAAATACGATAATTACGCAATTTTCTTTGATACAAAGACGGCTATGTAGCTAGCTAAGAAGAAATTGCTAAGATTAGACAAAACAAACCGTTGTGCTATAATGAAATGTAATGAAAAAGTTATACTAGTTATACTAAAGTTATACTACCTGCGGAGCGAAATGCGGATGCGACCGCTCGCTCCAACCCGGAAGTTGAGAGAGAAGTTGAGAGAGAAGGATATAGGGATAAAGAGAGGTTGAGAAACAGAGAGATGGAGAAGGATATAGGGATATAGAGAGGTTGAGAGACTGAGAGATGGAGAAGGGTATAGAGAGGTTGAGAAACTGAGAGACAGAGAAGGATATAGGGATATAGAGAGGTTGAGAAACAGAGAAACGGAGAAGGATATAGAGAGGTTGAGAAACTGAGAGACGGAGAAGGATATAGAGATATAGAGAGGTTGAGAAACAGAGAGACGGAGAAGGATATAGGGATATAGAGAGGTTGAGAGACTGAGAGATGGAGAAGGGTATAGAGAGGTTGAGAAACTGAGAGACAGAGAAGGATATAGGGATATAGAGAGGTTGAGAAACAGAGAAACGGAGAAGGATATAGAGAGGTTGAGAAACTGAGAGACGGAGAAGGATATAGAGATATAGAGAGGTTGAGAAACAGAGAGATGGAGAAGGATATGGAGATATAGAGGTTGAGAAACAGAGAGATGGAGAAGGATATAGAGAGGTTGAGAGACAGAGACAGAGAGATGGAGAAGGATATGGAGATATAGAGAGGTTGAGAAACAGAGAGATGGAGAAGGATATAGAGAGGTTGAGAGACAGAGACAGAGAGATGGAGAAGGATATAGAGATATAGAGAGGTTGAGAAACAGAGAGATGGAGAAGGATATGGAGATATAGAGAGGTTGAGAAACAGAGAGATGGAGAAGGATATAGGGATATAGAGAGGTTGAGAGACTGAGAGATGGAGAAGGATATAGGGATATAGAGAGGTTGAGAAACTGAGAGATGGAGAAGGATATAGAGATATAGAGAGGTTGAGAAACTGAGAGACGGAGAAGGATATAGAGATATAGAGAGGTTGAGAAACAGAGAGATGGAGAAGGATATAGAGAGGTTGAGAGACAGAGACAGAGAGATGGATAACGATATAGATAGAGAGGTTGAGAGACAGAGAGACAGAGAAGGATATAGAGATATAGAGAGGTTGAGAAACAGAGAGATGGAGAAGGATATGGAGAGGTTGAGAGACAGAGACAGAGAGATGGAGAAGGATATATAGATATAGAGAGGTTGAGAAACAGAGAGATGGAGAAGGATATAGAGATATAGAGAGGTTGAGAAACAGAGAGATGGAGAAGGATATAGAGAGGTTGAGAGACAGAGACAGAGAGATGGAGAAGGATATAGAGATAGAGAGGTTGAGAAACAGAGAGATGGAGAAGGATATAGAGAGGTTGAGAAACAGAGAGATGGAGAAGGATATAGAGAGGTTGAGAAACAGAGAGATGGAGAAGGATATAGAGAGGTTGAGAGACAGAGACAGAGAGATGGAGAAGGATATAGAGAGGTTGAGAGACAGAGAGACAGAGAAGGATATAGAGAGGTTGAGAGACAGACAGAGCGATGGAGAAGCATATAGAGAGGTTGAGAAACAGAGAGATGGAGAAGGATATAGAGAGGTTGAGAAACAGAGAGATGGAGAAGGATATAGAGAGGTTGAGAGACAGAGACAGAGAGATGGAGAAGGATATAGAGAGGTTGAGAGACAGAGACAGAGAGACAGAGAAGGATATAGAGAGGTTGAGAGACAGAGACAGAGAGATGGAGAAGGATATAGAGAGGTTGAGAGACAGAGACAGAGAGATGGAGAAGGATATAGAGAGGTTGAGAGACAGAGACAGAGAGATGGAGAAGGATATAGAGAGGTTGAGAGACAGAGAGACAGAGAAGGATATAGAGAGGTTGAGAGACGGACAGAGCGATGGAGAAGCATATAGAGATATAGAGAGACAGAGACAGAGAGACAGAGAAGGATATAGAGAGGTTGAGAGACAGAGACAGAGAGATGGAGAAGGATATAGAGAGGTTGAGAGACAGAGACAAAGAGACATAGAAGGATATAGAGAGGTTGAGAGACGGAGACAGAGAGATGGAGAAGGATATAGAGAGGTTGAGAGACAGAGACAGAGAGACAGAGAAGGATATAGAGAGGTTGAGAGACAGAGACCGAGAAGGATATAGAGAGGTTGAGAGACAGAAACAGAGCGATGGAGAAGCATATAGAGATATAGAGAGACAGAGAGACAGAGAAGGATATAGAGAGGTTGAGAGACAGAGACAGAGAGATGGAGATGGAGAAGGATAAGAGACAGAGACAGAGAAGGATATAGAGGTTGAGAGACAGAGAAGGATATAGAGAGGTTGAGAGACAGAGACAGAGAAGGATATAGAGAGGTTGAGAGACAGAGACAGAGAGATGGAGAAGGATATAGAGAGGTTGAGAGACAGAGACAGAGAAGGATATAGAGAGGTAGAGAGACAGAGACAGAGAAGGATATAGAGAGGTAGAGAGACAGAGACAGAGAGACAGAGACAGAGAAGGATATAGAGAGGTTGAGAGACAGAGACAGAGAGACAGAGAAGGATATAGAGAGGTTGAGAGACAGAGACAGAGAGACAGAGAAGGATATAGAGAGGTTGAGAGACAGAGACAGAGAAGGATATAGAGAGGTTGAGAGACAGAGACAGAGACAGAGAAGGATATAGAGAGGTTCAGAGACAGAGACAGAGAGACAGAGAAGGATATAGAGAGACAGAGACAGAGAGATGGAGAAGGATATAGAGATATAGAGAGACAGAGACAGAGAAGGATATAGAGAGACAGAGACAGAGAGATGGAGAAGGATATAGAGAGACAGAGACAGAGAGATGGAGAAGGATATAGAGATATAGAGAGACAGAGACAGAGAAGGATATAGAGAGACAGAGACAGAGAGATGGAGAAGGATATAGAGAGACAGAGACAGAGAGATGGAGAAGGATATAGAGATATAGAGAGACAGAGACAGAGAGATGGAGAAGGATATAGAGATATAGAGAGACAGAGACAGAGAGATGGAGAAGGATATAGAGATATAGAGAGACAGAGACAGAGAGTGACCAGCTACTCCCTTTGGTAAACAAATACACATGCAGTGTCAGAGAAAGGAAATATGAAAGCTTGGTTGTTGTTCTCTTGTACTATAAATGATCTCAAAAGCAACATTTAGTTTTTAGGTGTTTTCCTGTCCAATGGTTTGACAGATAAACTAGAGACAAGTCTAATCCTTTATTGACTCAGTGGATGGTCAATTGTCTTATGAGTCCTAACATGTCCCAGTGTTCCCGTTCTATAAATTCCCCTGAGATCATGTCAGCTCTCAGGTGGCTGTTATCTTACACCTACACAGATCCCACAGGCCTTAAGTCACACCTCAATGTTGATTTTCCTGGTAAGTTTATGGGGGGAGGGAACAAATGGTGTTTGAATAAAGAGATGGGGGAAGCACGGCATAAACAGTCAATCAGAGCAGTGAGTCTGGTTCCAGTCTCCACCATGCCCCCCCAGACCCACTGTTTCATCTCAGGCCACTAAAAAGACCAGTACATGTTTATCAACCACAACAATGACTTCCTTCAACTGAACAGGCCTGCCAACGGTCAGCACTAATCTCATGTTATCAGTCACGTTATAAATTAAACGTTGATATCAACCGCCGAGATCACGTGGCAAACTCATTCCACGGAGGGCCGAGTGACTGCAGGTTTTCACTCCTCCCTTGTACTTGATTGATTGAGTAAGTAGTAAGGAACTCCCCTCACCTGGTTGTCTAGGTCTTAGTTGAAAGGGAGAAAAACCAAAACCTGCAGACACCTGGCCCTCCGTGGAATGAGTTTGACACCTGTGGCCTAAGTACTAAGCTCAGTTGTCAACAAGTTCCGCCCAGAATAAAGCTAGTATGTTTGACCCTTGGATTACTTACATCGACCCTTGGACAGGTCGATTTCCCTCACCCACAGGACCAGCTTCTGTCTCACACATAATGTACACACAAACACACACTTCACAGTTGTCTCAGAGACCGTGGGGACTCCACCCATAACACTAACATCAAGTTATGTTAATAGTACCTGGCTTCAGCTGCTATTAGTCATTTATTTAGTTCCATCTGTCAACAACAAGACAATCCATCCTATATTGTTCAAATGTACGCAAACTATTCAGAAGGAAACTGCATCACACAGGTACAAGTGTTGCACGTAATTCAAACAAGCCGAGAGCATCGTACCAATAGATTAGTCTATATTGTAGACATTGACAGAAGCATCTAGTCCAGGGGTGTCAATGTTTACAATTTACAACATAGCGGGCCAGGCATGGGTCACAACTAATTTGCCTAACAATCTGTTTCTTGGAAATGAAATGCTGACCGGTCTGTTGTGCACCTTGCCCTGTGAATAGACGCCTCATGTGTCCCAAAGCAATCCAGCAGCCACAGGAAACTGTCCGTTTATAAACTACCACTTCCTTTCCTAGAGTCAGCGTTCAGTGTCACACAGATCACACACTGTCCCTGTCTACTTCCCATCTTCTGCCCTGGATTTCATATCAGTTATCAGGTCAGTATAGATATATGAGATGAGACGCACCCCTACAGTGGGACCATGTGACAGGAAGGCTGTCAGCCGTCCCATAATACAGTAGAACAGTTGACAGGCTGAATCTCCATATGCTTCCTGGTTCCTGGGTCTTCTCATAATGGGGACAAATACAGTAACGGCAGTCTATTTTCATCACTACGCCGACAGAGAGACAATGTAAAAGGATTTGGATCAGACACACTTGGTGTGCTTCCCAAGTGGCACCCTATTCCCTTTATAGTGCACTACTTTTGACCCCCCTAAATAGGAACTAGGGAGCTATTTGGGATGCAAGCTTGTTTATTCCTGAGTCTGTCCCTGTTGACTGACATCAGATGTGTTTGACTAATTACTGTAGGGCCTGGATTGACGTCTTTCGAAAGTAATTGAAGTGATGCATATTGTACGCATATTTATGCGTAGCATTAACTCAGATTACATAACTCAGATAGCATTACCTATGTTATTGGCTTGTTTATAATCAAGTTATTATAATGCTGTGTAACATGAGGTAGATAAGTATTGGGGAAGGGCCGGGGAAACGATTGACAGGGAGGGATGGAGTGGCCCTAGGGCAGAGAGACACACCGTAACAGGTCAATGATCCTTTTATATTATCCCATGAAACCACAGTCATTTGTCTGCTGTAGTCTGGGAGCCAGAACCAGCCTGGCGAGAGGTTGCTGGTAATACTCTGTCTCTAGATATATTGGACTGTGGGAGTCTATAGGACACAGACTGGAGAGAGAGATGGGATGAAATCACAGTCATTTGTCTGCTGTAGTCTGGGAGCCAGAACCAGCCTGACGAGAAGTTGCTGGTAATACTCTGTCTCTAGATATATTGGACTGTGGGAGTCTATAGGACACAGACTGGAGAGAGAGATGGGATGAAACCAATTCAATTTTTAAACCCCATCGTCCCTCATCTCTAATCTCGCAGTCATTTCAGTTTTTACTTTAAATGAAAAACCTAATGCCACCCTGTCTGAATACTGCCTGGGATTATACAGCATCCTGTATGTAGAGGGGTCTCCTAATCTGTTCTGTATTCTATGTGGAAACATGTAGCACTGTCAGATACATGACTTCATCACTAGGTGACCATCTCATAAAGGACCACAATGACAATATAAATAGAACTAAAGAGGAAGTACATGACTCTGTCCTCTCCACCATGGCCAGACAGACGGTTTTCTCCTATGTCTGGATGGATGTCTGGATGGCTATAGCGTGAGTCGGGGGAGGGGGGTTGATTGTAGAGGTCGACCGATTATGATTTTTCAACGCCGATACAGATTATTGGAGTACCAAAAAAAGCTGCTACCAATTAATCGGTCGTTTTTTAATATATTTATTTGTAATAATGACAATTACAACAATACTGAATGAACACTTTTATTTTAACTTAATAAAATACATCAATAAAATCTATTTAGCCTCAAATAAATAATGAAACATGTTCAATTTGGTTGAAATAATGCAAAAACAAAGTGTTGGAGAAGAAAGTAAAAGTGCAATATGTGCCATGTAAAAAATCTAACGTTTAAATTCCTTGCTCAGAACATGAGAACATATGAAAGCTGAGTCTTCAATATTCCCAGGTAAGACGTTTTAGGTTGTAGTTATTTTAGGAATTATAGGACTATACCATTTACCATTTCTCTCTATACCATTTGTATTTCATATACCTTTGACTATTGGATGTTCTTACAGGCACTTTAGTATTGCCAGTGTAACAGTATAACTTCCGTCCCTATCCTCGCCCCTACCTGGGCTCGAACCAGGGACGCTTCGAAAACAGCAACCCTTTTTTCACGAATGCGCATGTTAAATCATCACCCGTTTGGAGAAGTAGGCTGTGATTCGATGAGAAATTAACAGGCATCGCATCGATTATATGCAACGCAGGACAAACTAGTTAACTACACATGGTTGATGATATTACTAGTTTAACTAGTGATTATGTTAAGATTGATTGTTTTTTATAAGATAAGTTTAATGCTAGCTAGAAACGCGTAACCGGTAGTCAGCCTGCCACGCAGGCTCCTCGTGGAGTGCGATGTAAGGCAGGTGGTTAGAGTGTTGGACTAGTAATCAGAAGGTTGCAAGATCGAATCCCCGAGCTGACAAGGTACAAATCTGTCATTCTGCCCCTGAACAAGGCAGTTAACCCACCTTTCCTAGGCCGTCATTGAGAATAAGAATGTGTTCTTAACTGACTTGCCTAGTTAAATAAAGATAAAAAAGAATAATATTCGGCCACAATCGGTGTCCAAAAATGCAGATTACTGATTGTTATGAAAACTTGAAATCGGCCATTCCGATTAATCGGTCGACCTCTAGTTGATTGCCATGTGCGATGGGATCTCTGTAGTGAGTTGAGGGGATTTCCCACACAGAGCTCGTCTGTGTGTAACCATCTCAGCTAGAGTCTCATATTACTTCCTGAGGAGATTAGCCCACTGCTTCACTATCTCACTAGCTGTGACCCATGAGTCATGCACCAAGTCCGTCTGGACTTTTATGTCAAGGAGAGGCTCAGCAGATAGGACCACCGGCAATTAACACTGACCGTAAACATTCTGCATTTCACATTTTCTAACAGTTTGCCTCATTGACATTAAAAGAATCAAAACTCTGTAGATCTATGGCTAAGTACACACACACATCACACAGACACAGACTCGCACACCACAGAGACACACACACCACACAGACACACAAGGGGGGTCAGGAGACAACAGCTGTGTGAGACTAGAGGTCAATGTCAGGGGTCCAGATCACCAGGTGTCTTCTGAGTGTCTAGAACAGAGCTGGTAAAAGGGAAGACTGTGAGAGAAATCTACAAGCCCCTCCCTTCTTTCTCCCTCTCGCCCCTCTTCACACCCCCCTTCCCCCTCCCTTCCTCTGTCTCTCTCTCTCCCCCTCAGTCTCTCTCTCTCTTTTCCCCTCCGTCTCTCTCTCTCTTTCCCCCTCCCTTCCTCCTCTCTCTCTCATTCCACCTCCCTTCCTCCATCTCTGTCTCTCTTTCCCCCTCCCTTCCTCCTCTCTCTCTCATTCCACCTCCCTTCCTCCATCTCTGTCTCTCTTTCTCTCTCCCTTTCTCCGTCTCTCTCATTCCACCTCCCTTCCTCCATCTCTGTCTCTCTTTCCCCCTCCCTTCCTCCTCTCTCTCTCATTCCACCTCCCTTCCTCCATCTCTGTCTCTCTTTCTCTCTCCCTTTCTCCGTCTCTCTCTCTCTGTCTATTTCTCTCTCTGAGTCGTTTGTTTACGCTCTTTCAGTACCTGGGAGAGAGGGATCATTGGGAGGTGTAATCTGAAACTGAGCCCAGTCTGGCTGAGTGTGTATATGGAGACAGAGGGGGAGGGATGGGGGTGCGGTGAGTGTGAGTGTGTGCCGCCCAGTGACGGAGCGTTCAGTGTATGGCTGAAGTCTCAGCACTCAGGCTGTGGAGGAATGGATGGCTGCCGCTCACACGACGGCTTATTCTGAGAGTGTGTGTGTGTCTGTTTGGGAGTGTGTGTGTGTGTTCTCCCGGGGGAGAGGGGGGACAGGATGGCCCTCAATCCAGTGTCCCTGCTCTGCCATGACATCACCAGAATGTGGCTGCAACTCAACTTGATAACCGGTAAGGTGTTTGTGTGGCAGGGGGGGGGTGTTTGTGACTGACAGTGCGTGTGACAGAATACAGTGCAGCTGTGTGTGTGTGACTAAACGGTATTGTCAGAGAGGTGAGGAAGTTCCACTTCAGTTTAATGCACATTTTTTTACACTTTATTTTAGCTTTGTTGTCATCTAAATTTGTCCCTCCCGCAAAAATATTATATTTGCATAAATGGAAACACTGTAGCAGCAGTTAATTGGTACCTGGTTACTAACAATCTTCAACTACCAATGACTGTGTTTGTTGCCCTGTGCCAAGTAGTCAGGACTAGATTCTAGTAAATGTTCAACAAGAGAATTCAAATGAAAACATTGAATCTGTGCCACGTTGTCATGGCAACATTTTCACTTAGTTGGCTGTCCATTTATTTGAGAAAACTGTAGCAGTTTGTTTTGTTGTTGTGTTTTTTTCGTTTGACTTGATTCCAAAAGTATTTCAAATCATTTCTGGGAGCTTAAGGAAGCGTTTTTTCTCAGTATATTCTGCCTTGTCATGAGTTAACATGTTGTCTTAAAGACGTGAGTTATAAAAACAAAGAGAGTCGCACACTCTCAGTCATTTATCGGGTAAAAAAATATATGTTTCGGCTGAACTGTGCCTTCAGGGCTTCTCACACCCTCAAGAAGGCACAGTGATGCCGAAACGTTGGTGTTTTTTGACCCAATAAATGACTGTGATGATATATAGATATATATGGAGTGTGCGACTCCCTTTGTTTCTATAGCTTCCAGTTTATTCACCGTTAGTCAGCACCTCTACATAATTTTCTCTGGGTGTGCACCAGCTCATGCTTTTTATTAAACACCTGAGTTGACATCGATCAATACGGTGAACCCACTTCCATCTCCTGAACTATTAAGTACCAAGAGAGGTTTTACGGTACGAGTAAAAACACATCCTTGGAATCTCCTTTGGAATGTCTCTCCTTTGTCAAACCAAGGGAAAGTTTGACTAGAGGTGTCCTAAAAGAGATGTTCTGTTTCCTTGGAATATCTGGTGTGTGTGTGTGTGTGTGTGTGTGTGTGTGTGTGTGTGTGTGTGTGTGTGTGTGTGTGTGTGTGTGTGTGTGTGTGTGTGTGTGTGTGTGTGTGTGTGTGTGTGTGTGTGTGTGTGTGTGTGTGTGTGTGTGTGTGTGTAGTAGCGTGGGACAGTGGACAGGGTGATGAACAGTGGTGTGTTGTCTGTCTCTTACTTCCATTCAGTAACAGAGATATGCTCGTCAACACACAGACTGGTCCGCTGGCCAAGCGGAAAGACATTGTGCCACATTTCCTCCAGTCTCTCAGGGCTAGCACACAGACACAGGTTTACACTAATGACCAAAAGTGTGTGGACGCCTGCTCGTCAAACATCTCATTCCAAAACCATGGGCATTAATATGGAGTTGGTCTCCCCTTCGCTGCTATAACAGCCTCCACTCTTCTGGGAAGGCTTTCCACTAGATTTTGGAACATTGATGTGGGGACATGCATTAGGTCGGGCAGTGATGTTGGGCGATTAGGCCTGGCTGACAGTAGGTGTTCCAATTAATTCCAAAGGTATTCGATGGGGTTGAGGTCAGGGCTCTGTGCAGGCCAGTCAAGTTCTTCCACACCGATCTCAACAAAACATTTCTGTATGGACCTAATTTTGTGCACGGGGTAAAGTCATGCTGAAACAGCAAAGGGCCTTCCTCAGACTGTTGCCACAAAGTTGGAACCACAGAATCATCTAGAATGTCATTGTAGGCTGTTGCGTTAAGATTTCCCTTCAATAGAGCTAAGGGGCCAAGCCCAAACAGTTAAAATCAGCCCCAGACCATTATTTCTTCTCCACCAAACCCAGATTAGTCCGTCTGACTGCCAGTTGGTGAAGCGTGATTCGTCACTTCAGAGAACGCGTTTCCACTGCTCCAGAGTCCAATGGCGGCGAGCTTTGGTATTGCACATCATGATCTTAGGCTTGTGTGCGGCTGCTCGGCCATGGAAACCCATTTCATGAAACTCCAGACAAACCGTTCTTGTGCTGACGTTGCTTCCAGAGACGGTTTGGAACTTTGCAACCACGGACAGACGATTATTACACACGTCAGCACTCGGCGGTCCCATTCTGTGAACTTGTGTGGCCTTCCACTTCACAATAACAGCACTTACAGTTGACCGGGGCAGCTCTCGCAGGGCAGAATTTTGACGAACTGACTTGTTGGAAAGGTGGCATCCTATGAAGGTGCCAAGGTTGAAAGTCACTGAGTTCTACAGTAAGGCCATATTACTGCCAATGTTTGTCTATGAAAATTCCATGGCTGTGTGCCAAATTGGATACACCAGTCAGCAATGGGTGTGGCTGAAATAGCCCGAATCCAGTCATTTGAAGGGGTGTCCACATACTGCTGTGTATAAAAAGTGTAGCTTACAGTGCAGCAGAATAGCCAACATGTTGGCACCTGACGCTCCATGGAGAAAAAAGGATTTGACAAAGACTGAACAGTAGCCACATAATGCAGCTCATCACGTAGAAATATTCCAGATTTAACCCAGAGATGTATGGGCTGGGCAGAGGACACCCACACACAGTGAGCACGCATGGCAACAGGGCAACGGTGGCCGTTTGACCCAGTTGTTACTGTCATGTGTGTTGTTATCCCCATGGCAGATGGGGACCTGGTAACCCAGACTGTAATACCATAATAGAACTGGGTTCCCCCCCCACATACACAATGATACACACACACACACACACACACAGCTGTGGAACGGCTGTTCATCCCTTACTTGTCCTCTCACTCACACACACAGCTGCCCTTCTTCTTGCCACACCACCATCAACAGTTGGCTCCATCACCAGCTCATACCCACACAGCATGGTGCTCCACACAGCATGGCGCTCCACGTCATACCCACACAGCATGGTGCTCCACACAGCATGGCGCTCCACGTCATACCCACACAGCATGGTGCTCCACACAGCATGGCGCTCCACATCATACCCACACAGCATGGTGCTCCACACAGCATGGCGCTCCACGTCATACCCACACAGCATGGCGCTCCACACAGCATGGTGCGCCACGCCACACACACACACACACACACACACACACACACACACACACACACACACACACACACACACACACACACACACACACACACACACACACACACACACACACACACACACACACACACACACACACACACACACACACACACACACATACTTCCACATCCCCAATACAATCTGTTGCCTTTCAGTCCACATACCAAGACTGCCCTGCCCACCCTGCCCATACACCACATACCACAACAACACATGAAGTTACTGCATGGACCAGCGAACCGAGGGGTTAGCTGTAGGGGTTAAATAAAGGGGAGGGGAAGGGAGGGGTTAGGGTCTAGGGGTTAATGTCAGACTGGGTGATTATACTGTATTTTTCAAGGGGCGACATCAAGGACTGTACCACCTGTGATAGTGACTTTGTCCTTCAGACCAGACGTGTAATGGCAAGGAGGTCTTTCCAGGCTGCTAACATGTGTTTTACCACCGGCTGCTTGTGGGAACATGATGACGAACAAAGAGAGATTCATGGGACAGGAGAGGGAGTAGCACTCTGTGTAGCACAGAGGCATGGTAACTACCATGTTGGTGCATGTGTGGAACTGGTGGTGAACCTTTGTGTCAGTGGGGTCACACGATCAAGTGAAAGGAATGTCATGACTGGAGTGAAAATGCATTGTAAACTATTCAACAAAAACTGTTGGTCAGATCTTTTGTTTTAGCTCTGATAGCATTGGATAAAACGCATAGAAGGAACGTGGAGAGAGAGGCCTCTGTAGAATCTCCTTTACTGGAAAGGGCTGTGTAGTTGTCTTCCCAGTCTCCACAGCTCAACCAGAGCCATGTCTCCACATTAACAATGTAGGCATTAGTAATAGAACCCTGGCCTCCTTTCAATGGAGTATCTCCCTCCTCCTTTTCCCCTTTCCTCTCTCTCCTCCTTTTTCCCCTTTCCTCTCTCTCCTCCTTTTCCCCTTTCCTTTCCCTCCTCCTTTTCCCCTTTCCTCTCCCTCCTCCTTTTCCCCTTTCCCCTTTCCTCTCCTTTTCCCCTTTCCTCTCCTTTCTCCTTTTCCTCTTTCCTCTCCCTCCTCCTTTCCTCTTTCCTCTCCCTCCTCCTTTCCTCTTTCCTCTCCCTCCTCCTTTCCTCTTTCCTCTCCCTCCTCCTTTCCTCTTTCCTCTCCCTCCTCCTTTCCCCTTTCCTCTCCCTCCTCCTTTTCCCCTTTCCTCTCCCTCCTCCTTTCCTCTTTCCTCTCCCTCCTCCTTTCCTCTTTCCTCTCCCTCCTCCTTTCCTCTTTCCTCTCCCTCCTCCTTTCCTCTTTCCTCTCCCTCCTCCTTTCCTCTTTCCTCTCCCTCCTCCTTTCCTCTTTCCTCTCCCTCCTCCTTTCCTCTTTCCTCTCCCTCCTCCTTTCCTCTTTTCTCTCCCTCCTCCTTTTCCCCTTTCCTCTCCCTTCTCCTTTTCCCCTTTCCTCTCCCTCCTCCTTTCCTCTTTCCTCTCCCTCCTCCTTTCCTCTTTCCTCTCCCTCCTCCTTTCCCCTTTCCTCTCCCTCCTCCTTTTCCCCTTTCCTCTCCCTCCTCCTTTCCCCTTTCCTCTCCCTCCTCCTTTTCCCCTTTCCTCTCCCTCCTCCTTTCCTCTTTCCTCTCCCTCCTCCTTTCCTCTTTCCTCTCCCTCCTCCTTTCCTCTTTCCTCTCCCTCCTCCTTTCCTCTTTCCTCTCCCTCCTCCTTTCCTCTTTCCTCTCCCTCCTCCTTTCCCCTTTCCTCTCCCTCCTCCTTTCCTCTTTCCTCTCCCTCCTCCTTTCCTCTTTCCTCTCCCTTCTCCTTTTCCCCTTTCCTCTCCCTCCTCCTTTCCTCTTTCCTCTCCCTCCTCCTTTCCTCTTTCCTCTCCCTCCTCCTTTCCCCTTTCCTCTCCCTCCTCCTTTTCCCCTTTCCTCTCCCTCCTCCTTTCCTCTTTCCTCTCCCTCCTCCTTTCCTCTTTCCTCTCCCTCCTCCTTTCCTCTTTCCTCTCCCTCCTCCTTTCCTCTTTCCTCTCCCTCCTCCTTTCCTCTTTCCTCTCCCTCCTCCTTTCCCCTTTCCTCTCCCTCCTCCTTTTCCCCTTTCCTCTCCCTCCTCCTTTCCTCTTTCCTCTCCCTCCTCCTTTCCTCTTTCCTCTCCCTCCTCCTTTCCTCTTTCCTCTCCCTCCTCCTTTCCTCTTTCCTCTCCCTCCTCCTTTCCTCTTTCCTCTCCCTCCTCCTTTCCTCTTTCCTCTCCCTCCTCCTTTCCCCTTTCCTCTCCCTCCTCCTTTCCTCTTTCCTCTCCCTCCTCCTTTCCTCTTTCCTCTCCCTCCTCCTTTCCCCTTTCCTCTCCCTCCTCCTTTCCCCTTTCCTCTCCCTCCTCCTTTCCCCTTTCCTCTCCCTCCTCATTTTTTCCCTTTTCTCTCCCTCCTCCTCATCCACATTTCTCCCCCTTTTCTCTGAGATATCATCCATCCAGATCTGAGCTGTAACTTGTTAGGTTATACAATAGTTAACTGACAAGAAGTAATATGACAAGATATAAAACCTTACATGATAGAAATCTAATTTCAGGTCAGCTCTATCCTCACATTGACATTGTAAACCTTGACCTTCACTGATTGAGCCCCTGACCTGATTGTGAATGAGTGTAGAGGGGGAGGGGGGGGGGGGCAACATTCTTGGCCCCCATCAACCTCAAAACGTGGGGCCTGTGTTGGCCTGGTTGGGAGGAAGTTGTGGGTGTTGTGTGGTTTTGTGCTGCTTAAGAGTTCCCTGGCTGGGAAAGGCCTGTTTTGGTGGCTTTTCTCCGGGTCTCAGTTGGAGCGCTCACGGACCACAGTGATGAGACTGAACACATCTCTACACATCATATACAATGCACTTGGTGAGGAGGGTAGGGGCCTTAGTTCTCAATGGAACTGAATGGGTTAGAGACGTTCCTTACCTCTAATACCAGGAAGAAAGGGGGGAAAACACAGAGCGAGAAGTACCTACCACCCAGGGCTGTTAGACTGAGCTGTTACCTACCACCCAGGGCTGTTAGACTGAGCTGTTACCTACCACCCAGGGCTGTAAGACTGAGCTGTTACCTACCACCCAGGGCTGTTAGACTGAGCTGTTACCTACCACCCAGGGCTGTAAGACTGAGCTGTTACCTACCACCCAGGGCTGTAAGACTGAGCTGTTACCTACCACCTAGGGCTGTTAGACTGAGCTGTTACCTACCACCCAGGGCTGTTAGACTGAGCTGTTACCTACCACCCAGGGCTGTAAGACTGAGCTGTTACCTACCACCCAGGGCTGTTGGACTGAGCTGTTACCTACCACCCAGGGCTGTTAGACTGAGCTGTTACCTACCACCCAGGGCTGTTAGACTGAGCTGTTACCTACCACCCATGGCTGTTAGACTGAGCTGTTACCTACCACCCAGGGCTGTTAGACTGAGCTGTTACCTACCACCCAGGGCTGTTGGACTGAGCTGTTACCTACCACCCAGGGCTGTAAGACTGAGCTGTTACCTACCACCCAGGGCTGTAAGACTGAGCTGTTACCTACCACCCAGGGCTGTAAGACTGAGCTGTTACCTACCACCCAGGGCTATAAGACTGAGCTGTTACCTACCACCCAGGGATGTTAGACTGAGCTGTTACCTACCACCTAGGGCTGTTAGACTGAGCTTTTACCTACCACCCAGGGCTGTAAGACTGAGCTGTTACCTACCACCCAGGGCTGTAAGACTGAGCTGTTACCTACCACCCAGGGCTATAAGACTGAGCTGTTACCTACCACCCAGGGCTGTAAGACTGAGCTGTTACTTACCACCTAGGGCTGTTAGACTGAGCTTTTACCTACCACCCAGGGCTGTAAGACTGAGCTGTTACCTACCACCCAGGGCTGTAAGACTGAGCTGTTACCTACCACCCAGGGCTGTAAGACTGAGCTGTTACCTACCACCCAGGGCTGTTAGACTGAGCTGTTAACTACCACCCAGGGCTGTAAGACTGAGCTGTTACCTACCACCCAGGGCTGTAAGACTAAGCTGTTACCTACCACCCAGGGCTGTAGTAAGACTGAGCTGTTACCTACCACCCAGGGCTGTAAGACTGAGCTGTTACCTACCACCCAGGGCTGTTAGACTGAGCTGTTACCTACCACCCAGGGCTGTTAGACTGAGCTGTTACCTACCACCCAGGGCTGTAAGACTGAGCTGTTACCTACCACCCAGGGCTGTAGTAAGAATGAGCTGTTACCTACCACCCAGGGCTGTAAGACTGAGCTGTTACCTACCACCCAGGGCTGTTAGACTGAGCTGTTATCTACCACCCAGGGCTGTTAGACTGAGCTGTTACCTACCACCCAGGGCTGTAAGATTGAGCTGTTACCTACCACCCAGGGCTGTAAGACTGAGCTGTTACCTACCACCCAGGGCTGTAAGACTGAGCTGTTACCTACCACCCAGGGCTGTAAGACTAAGCTGTTACCTACCACCCAGGGCTGTAGTAAGACTGAGCTGTTACCTACCACCCAGGGCTGTAAGACTGAGCTGTTACCTACCACCCAGGGCTGTTAGACTGAGCTGTTACCTACCACCCATGGCTGTTAGACTGAGCTGTTACCTACCACCCAGGGCTGTTAGACTGAGCTGTTACCTACCACCCAGGGCTGTAAGACTGAGCTGTTACCTACCACCCAGGGCTGTAAGACTAAGCTGTTACCTACCACCCAGGGCTGTAGTAAGACTGAGCTGTTACCTACCACCCAGGGCTGTAAAGACTAAGCTGTTACCTACCACCCAGGGCTGTAGTAAGACTGAGCTGTTACCTACCACCCACGGCTGTAGACTGAGTTGTTACCTACCACCCAGGGCTGTAGACTGAGTTGTTACCTACCACCCAGGGCTGTAAGACTAAGCTGTTACCTACCACCCAGGGCTGTAAGACTGAGCTGTTACCTACCACCCAGGGCTGTTAGACTGAGCTGTTACCTACCACCCAGGGCTGTAAGACTGAGCTGTTACCTACCACCCAGGGCTGTAAGACTGAGCTGTTACCTACCACCCAGGGCTGTTAGACTGAGCTGTTACCTACCACCCAGGGCTGTAAGACTAAGCTGTTACCTACCACCCAGGGCTGTAGTAAGACTGAGCTGTTACCTACCACCCAGGGCTGTAAGACTGAGCTGTTACCTACCACCCAGGGCTGTTAGACTGAGCTGTTACCTACCACCCAGGGCTGTTAGACTGAGCTGTTACCTACCACCCAGGGCTGTAAGATTGAGCTGTTACCTACCACCCAGGGCTGTAAGACTGAGCTGTTACCTACCACCCAGGGCTGTAAGACTGAGCTGTTACCTACCACCCAGGGCTGTAAGACTAAGCTGTTACCTACCACCCAGGGCTGTAGTAAGACTGAGCTGTTACCTACCACCCAGGGCTGTTAGACTGAGCTGTTACCTACCACCCAGGGCTGTAAGACTGAGCTGTTACCTACCACCCAGGGCTGTAAGACTAAGCTGTTACCTACCACCCAGGGCTGTAGTAAGACTGAGCTGTTACCTACCACCCAGGGCTGTAAGACTGAGCTGTTACCTACCACCCAGGGCTGTAAGACTGAGCTGTTACCTACCACCCATGGCTGTTAGACTGAGCTGTTACCTACCACCCAGTGCTGTTAGACTGAGCTGTTACCTACCACCCAGGGCTGTTAGACTGAGCTGTTACCTACCACCCAGGGCTGTAAGATTGAGCTGTTACCTACCACCCAGGGCTGTAAGACTGAGCTGTTACCTACCACCCAGGGCTGTCGTAAGATTGAGCTGTTACCTACCACCCAGGGCTGTAAGACTGAGCTGTTACCTACCACCCAGGGCTGTAAGACTGAGCTGTTACCTACCACCCAGGGCTGTAAGACTGAGCTGTTACCTACCACCCAGGGCTGTAGTAAGACTGAGCTGTTACCTACCACCCAGGGCTGTAGACTGAGTTGTTACCTACCACCCAGGGCTGTAGACTGAGTTGTTACCTACCACCCAGGGCTGTAGACTGAGCTGTTACCTACCACCCAGGGCTGCTAGACTGAGCTGTTACCTACCACCCAGGGCTGTAGACTGAGCTGTTACCTACCACCCAGGGCTGCTAGACTGAGCTGTTACCTACCACCCAGGGCTGTAAGACTGAGCTGTTACCTACCACCCAGGGCTGTTAGACTGAGCTGTTACCTACCACCCAGGGCTGCTAGACTGAGCTGTTACCTACCACCCAGGGCTGTAGACTGAGCTGTTACCTACCACCCAGGGCTGCTAGACTGAGCTGTTACCTACCACCCAGGGCTGTAGACTGAGCTGTTACCTACCACCCAGGGCTGTAAGACTGAGCTGTTACCTACCACCCAGGGCTACTAGACTGAGCTGTTACCTACCACCCAGGGCTGTAGACTGAGCTGTTACCTACCACCCAGGGCTGCTAGACTGAGCTGTTACCTACCACCCAGGGCTGCTAGACTGAGCTGTTACCTACCACCCAGGGCTGCTAGACTGAGCTGTTACCTACCACCCAGGGCTGTAAGACTAAGCTGTTACCTACCACCCAGGGCTGTAAGACTAAGCTGTTACCTACCACCCAGGGCTGTAAGACTGAGCTGTTACCTACCACCCAGGGCTGTTAGACTGAGCTGTTACCTACCACCCAGGGCTGTAAGACTGAGCTGTTACCTACCACCCAGGGCTGTAAGACTGCACTGTTACCTACCACCCAGGGCTGTTAGACTGAGCTGTTACCTACCACCCAGGGCTGTAAGACTGAGTTGTTACCTACCACCCAGGGCTGCCTGGCCACCTGTCCTGATGCATTACACCAACATCAGACTGAATACTGACAGTGACTGCCAACATGCATGTCTATGGTTCTAGAATAGACTGCATTAGTGTTTCTCAGCCTTGATCCCTATGAACCCACTCACTGTGTGGATGCTAGTCTTCCCGGCTCCAGCTGGATGGAGGTAGCTAAGCCTGGCAGGTTGACGTCACCTTCCCTGTGACCTGAAGTCAGTCCCTCCTGAAACGTGACCACGGGGTTTTCTGGTTTATACTGATGATGGTTGATTGGGGAGAGCATGGTATAAAAACCAAACTGGTACATAAGCATTAGTTAGAAACAATTGAGCATCATTGCATATAGTTTTTATTAAAATGAGTTAAGAATAGAGAGAAATAAAGTATTGTTTTAAGCTCACCTTGGCAGTGGCGATTTTAGCATGGTGGGGCAAACTCAAGAAAAAAAATATATGCATGCCAGCAAAGCCACACTACACAACGCTAAACATTAATTGCACTATAACGGTGACAAACGGTGCCCATAAACTGTTAGGGCCTACATAAAGCTGTCCCAACAGAAGAGCTTTCTTTTCAGCACCATGGAGTGAATCCTTACCACCAATACACCTGGCTATCAGCGAAGCCTTGTCTGGCAGCAAAACAGTTCATTCAGCCTCATTTACTGCCCTTTTAAAAAACATAGCTGATATGGCTGACTTGCTTAAACAAATGTGGTTTCTATTGACAATTGAGATGTACAAATGGGACGACGAGCGGATAAGAGGCCATCCGTAATTTCTATTAAAACATTAATGACCGAGTGGACAGACATAGTCAATATAACTGTTTGTTCAGCACTTTTGAAAGGTACATCGACAGAATTCAGAACATGGGCCGTTCTTACAGTATTATCCCTGTACACAAGTCAGAACCGTAGGATAAATAAAGGAGGCATATAAAGCAGACAATGAAAGCTCTTACAATATTTGATGATTACATTCATCTAAAACCGGTTATAGGCTACATGTGCACCACCAAGTCAGAACAGTACGCTGAATTATGACGGGGGAAAGGAACAAACTATTAGAGTGAGGCACATGGGCTACTAACAGCTTACGACACAACATATACTTACTATGACTTTCTTAGCTACAGTATACATATCGCCTTGGCATATTACATCCTTTATGCAGCAGCATATAAGACATTTTTGGACCTCGTTGTGCTTTGCTCACTTGAACAGGAAGGTGGTGCGGCGGTCCTTCGTGTGCAAATTTTGGCATCAAACTTTGTCATCGAAGTCTGGCATTCTCTGGATTTATGGTGCATTCAAGACAACTGGGGACTCAGAAAAACACAAGGTTGAATCTTGACATCAGGTCGGAGCTCAAGAAAGATTATCGAGTTCCTGACTTTGAATTCCGAGTTGTATGACCGTATTCTCCCAGTCGGAGCTAGTTTTGTTCAGAGTTCCCAGTTGTCTTGAACTCACTGAAGTCTCCCATTTCCCAGTTCTGAGTTTCCAGTTGTTTTCAACCGCCAGAAGTCATGTTGGATTGACAGTATGACCAATGTATTCAACCATGGTGTTGAATGTTTATCCTTTTAAGCTTGGAAAAGAGACCCTTAAACCCAGACTTGGACCACACGCCCACTCGTCTGACTAGCAGGCTAGTGATTGCTTTGCAACACTTGCAGTTAGCCACTGATTCCTTCCAAACTACTCATTGTTGAATTTGTGATTTCCAACTTGTTGTGTAATGTTCATGTCCAATGACCGATGAGCACCGATACGTTTTGTCTATAATTTCTCTTCATATGACAAGGATTGAAAAGGATTTGCCAGTAGATTGTCGACTTGATTAGTCATCTATGAACATCTTGGCCATGTTCTGTTATAATCTCCACCCCTCAGCCTGGTTCCTCTCTAGGTATCTTCCTAGGTTTTGGCCTTTCTAGGGAGTTTTTCTGAGCCACCGTGCTTCTACATCTGCATTGCTTGCTGTTTGGGGTTTACAATAATAGATGACAGGTACAGTAACATACAGTATTTACAACAATACTCTCTCTGCCTCTCCCCCTCCTCTCAGCATCTTCCCGCAGCCCCTCCTCCCCTCTTTACTCCTCTCCTCAGCCTCACCTCCCGCACTCTCTTCCTCACTGAGACTGGGACTGAAAGTTGGAGAAGGGGGGGATTTGGGGAGACTTCTCCTTGAGAAGTGGGTCAGTGGCGTCTCTGCTCCTCTCTCTCTCTGTCATGTCATTTCAGGTGCTCTGTCTGACTAATACTATGTTCTATTATTGTAAATACTGTATGTTACAGTATTTATAGCTCAGTCTTACGCCCAGGGCTGTAAGACTGAGCTATATGTTACTGTAACTGTCATCTATTGTTGTAAATACTGAATGTTACTGTATATGTTACTGTATCTGTCATCTATTGTTGTAAATACTGTATGTTACTGTATCTGTCATCTATTGTTGTAAATACTGCATGTTACTGTAACTCAACTATTCTTGTAAATACTGTATGTTACTGTATCTGTCATCTATTGTTGTAAATACTGTATGTTACTGTATCTGTCATCTATTGTTGTAAATACTGTGTTACTGTATCTGTCATCTATTGTTGTAAATACTGTATGTAACTGTCATCTATTGTTGTAAATACTGTGTTACTGTAACTGTCATCTATTGTTGTAAATACTGTATGTTACTGTATCTGTCATCTATTGTTGTAAATACTGTATGTTACTGTATCTGTCATCTATTGTTGTAAATACTGTATGTAACTGTCATCTATTGTTGTAAATACTGTGTTACTGTAACTGTAGTTGATGTTTTTTGTCTCTTATCTTCCAGATGACATCATGCAGCAGGAGAGTGATCGTCTGTTTGCTGCAGACATCGATCCTGACCTCAGGAAACGGTTTGCTTTCCTCTCAGGTCAGTCTTTTTCTTTTCCCTCCATCGCTCCCTCCTTCATAGTTACCTCTCATAGTGGTTCAATCCCAAACATCCGAGTGAGCCAATCCCAACGCTATGCCAAGGCCCTTGAAGATCTCACTTCACAGATGGAAAAAGCTTAAGCAATATGGCAGAAGCTAGTAACAGTGAACCATCCCCAAAGCTGACACAGCCACTGATGGAGCAGCAATCATATCACACTGTATGAGTGAAGTAGCTGAGTGAAGTAGCTGAGTGAAGTAGCTGAGAGAAGTAGCTGGCCTAAACATCAAAACATAATCCGTCGGCATTTTCCTATTTATAAAAGTACAGGGATAGCACTCTGGCTGCCAGATAGAGTACAGCAGGGTTGTTCAAACTGATTTCCGTTGTATGACTTAACTAAATGACTTAACTAAATGACTTAACTAAATGACTTAACTAAACTAAGACTTTTGCAACGATCCGACCTTTGGGGGAAAACTGAGGAAAACCGTTCCACACCAGACCCATATTTCCAAAGAGTTGGGCCAACTCAGTTTGTTCCGTTACTACGGCGATGCCAACCCAGATAGGGCCCCACGTCGGGTTACCACGGATAATAACGGCACGGAGACGGCCCGTGAATAATTCATCGACACGACGATCCACTTGGCAACCTGGCCCGGCAACGGTTGGAAGAGCCAAGTGTGTGTGGCACTATGTGCTGCTGTGATTGGCTGCTGAGTGTGTGACTGAATTTAACACTCCACCCGTTGAGAGTGTGTGTGTGTGTGTCTAACTGAATTTCACGAGCTTCAGTTCCTTCAGTTCCTTGCTGTTACATGTCTTGCCCGGGAACCTGTTCTTAGGATGTGTACAGTCTGTGTAGAGTCTATTTGTCTTCATATCTCTCTGTCAGTGTGTTTAATAACTCCGTGGTTGCCAGGGGTGATGCGTGTGTGTGTTCATGACAGCTGCCCACCCTCTGATGAGTAGTCACATGAGCACACAGCTGATGAAGATGACCCTTGGTCTAGTTGTAATTCATACTTCTACGCTACAGCCTTGGTACGCCACTAGAATGACTCCAAGCCCAGCGGATGAGAGTGTGACGCAGCACTACTGTTTTAGCTGTGTCATTAAAGACTCCTACTGTGTTCCTGTTCCTTCCAGGTTGTCTCTGTATGTCCTCTCCCCTGGAGGTTGTCTCTGTATGTCCTCTCCCCTGGAGGTTGTCTCTGTATGTCCTCTCCCCTGGAGGTTGTCTCTGTATGTCTTCTCCCCTGGAGGTTGTCTCTGTATGTCTTCTCCCCTGGAGGTTGTCTCTGTATGTCCTCTCCCTGGAGGTTGTCTCTGTATGTCCTCTCCCCTGGAGGTTGTCTCTGTATGTCCTCTCCCCTGGAGGTTGTCTCTGTATGTCCTCTCCCCTGGAGGTTGTCTCTGTATGTCCTCTCCCCTGGAGGTTGTCTCTGTATGTCTTCTCCCCTGGAGGTTGTCTCTGTATGTCTTCTCCCCTGGAGGTTGTCTCTGTATGTCCTCTCCCCTGGAGGTTGTCTCTGTATGTCCTCTCCCCTGGAGGTTGTCTCTGTATGTCCTCTCCCCTGGAGGTTGTCTCTGTATGTCCTCTCCCCTGGAGGTTGTCTCTGTATGTCCTCTCCCCTGGAGGTTGTCTCTGTATGTCCTCTCCCCTGGAGGTTGTCTCTGTATTGTCCTCTCCCCTGGAGGTTGTCTCTGTATGTCCTCTCCCCTGGAGGTTGTCTCTGTATGTCCTCTCCCCTGGAGGTTGTCTCTGTATGTCCTCTCCCCTGGAGGTTGTCTGTGTCTCCAGGCCTTGTTTTGTGTTGTAATCATTAACCTCTGGTCCTTCTCTAGTCGCCTACTCAGGCAGGTGTCTGCCTGACACACATACACACATGGTACCAGATGGATCAGGGCACAGTGCTCTGCTTCTGCTCTAGTGGTCTGGTACCAGATGGATCAGGGCACAGTGCTCTGCTTCTGCTCTAGTGGTCTGGTACCAGATGGATCAGGGCATAGTGCTCTGCTTCTGCTCTAGTGGTCTGGTACCAGATGGATCAGGTCAGAGTGCTCTGGTTCTGCTCTAGTCGTCTGGTACCAGATGGATCAGGGCACAGTGCTCTGGTTCTGCTCTAGTGGCACGGCTGGTACCAGATGGATCAGGGCACAGTGCACTGGTTCTGCTCTAGTGGTCTGGTACCAGATGGATCAGGGCACAGTGCTCTGGTTCTGCTCTAGTCGTCTGGTACCAGATGGATCAGGGCACAGTGCTCTGGTTCTGCTCTAGTGGCACGGCTGGTACCAGATGGATCAGGGCACAGTGCACAGGTTCTGCTCTAGTGGTCTGGTACCAGATGGATCAGGGCACAGTGCTCTGGTTCTGCTCTAGTGGCACGGCTGGTACCAGATGGATCAGGGCACAGTGCTCTGGTTCTGTTCTAGTGGCACGGCTGGTACCAGATGGATCAGGGCACAGTGCTCTGGTTCTGCTCTAGTGGCACGGCTGGTACCAGATGGATCAGGGCACAGTGCTCTGGTTCTGCTCTAGTGGCACGGCTGGTACCAGATGGATCAGGGCACAGTGCTCTGGTTCTGCTCTTGTGACACGGCTGGTGCCAGATGGATCAGGACACAGTGCTCTGGCTCTGCTCTAGTGACAAGGCTGGTGCCAGATGGATCAGGGCACAGTGCTCTGGTTCTGCTCAAGTCGTCTGGTACCAGATGGATCAGGGCACAGTGCTCTGGTTCTGCTCTAGTCGTCTGGTACCAGATGGATCAGGGCACAGTGCTCTGGTTCTGCTCTAGTCGTCTGGTACCAGATGGATCAGGGCACAGTTCTCTGGTTCTGCTCCAGTCGTCTGGTACCAGATGGATCAGGGCACAGTGCTCTGGCTCTGCTCTAGTGACACGGCTGGTGCCAGATGGATCAGGGCACAGTGCTCTGGTTCTGCTCTCTGCTCTAGTGGCACGGCTGGTGCCAGATGGATCAGGGCACAGTGCTCTGGTTCTGCTCTAGTGACACGGCTGGTACCAGATGGATCAGGTCACAGTGCTCTGGTTCTGCTCTAGTGACACGGCTGGTACCAGATGGATCAGGGAACAGTGCTCTGGTTCTGCTCTAGTGGCACGGCTGGTACCAGATGGATCAGGTCACAGTGCTCTGGTTCTGCTCTAGTGGCACGGCTGGTGCCAGATGGATCAGGTCACAGTGCTCTGGTTCTGCTCTAGTGGCACGGCTGGTACCAGATGTATCAGGTCACAGTGCTCTGGTTCTGCTCTAGAGACACGGCTGGTACCAGATGGATCAGGGCACAGTGCTCTGGTTCTGCTCTAGTGACACGGCTGGTGCCAGATGGATCAGGGCACAGTGCTCTGGTTCTGCTCTAGTGACACGGCTGGTGCCAGATGGATCAGTGCACAGTGCTCTGGTTCTGCTCTAGTGACTCGGCTGGTGCCAGATGAATCAGGGCACAGTGTTCTGGTTCTGCTCTGGTGACACGGCTGGTGCCAGATGGATCAGGGCACAGTGCTCTGGTTCTGCTCTAGTGACACGGCTGGTGCCAGATGGATCAGGGCACAGTGCTCTGGTTCTGCTCAAGTGACACGGCTGGTACCAGATGGATCAGGGCACAGTGCTCTGGTTCTTCTCTCTGCTATAGTGGCACAGCTGGTGCCAGATGGATCAGGGCACAGTGCTCTGGTTCTGCTCTAGTGACACGGCTTGTGCCAGATGGATCAGGGCACAGTGCTCTGGCTCTGCTCTAGTGACACGGCTGGTGCCAGATGGATCAGGGCACAGTGCTCTGGTTCTGCTCTCTGCTCTAGTGGCACAGCTGGTGCCAGATGGATCAAGGCACAGTGCTCTGGTTCTGCTCTAGTGACACGGCTGGTGCCAGATGGATCAGGTCACAGTGCTCTGGTTCTGCTCTAGTGATACGGCTGGTACCAGATGAATCAGGGCACCATCCTCTGGTTCTGCTCTAGTGATACGGCTGGTACCAGATGAATCAGGGCACCATTCTCTGGTTCTGCTCTAGTGACACGGCTGGTGCCAGATGGATCAGGGCACAGTGCTCTGGTTCTGCTCTAGTGGCACGGCTGGTACCAGATGGATCAGGGAACAGTGCTCTGGTTCTGCTCTAGTGACACGGCTGGTGCCAGATGGATCAGGGCACCATTCTCTGGTTCTGCTCTAGTGACACGGCTGGTGCCAGATGGATCAGGGCACAGTGCTCTGGTTCTGCTCTAGTGGCACGGCTGGTACCAGATGGATCAGGGCACAGTGCACTGGTTCTGCTCTAGTGGTCTGGTACCAGATGGATCAGGGCACAGTGCTCTGGTTCTGCTCTAGTCGTCTGGTACCAGATGGATCAGGGCACAGTGCTCTGGTTCTGCTCTAGTGGCACGGCTGGTACCAGATGGATCGGGGCACAGTGCACTGGTTCTGCTCTAGTGGTCTGGTACCAGATGGATCAGGGCACAGTGCTCTGGTTCTGCTCTAGTGGCACGGCTGGTACCAGATGGATCAGGGCACAGTGCTTTGGTTCTGTTCTAGTGGCACGGCTGGTACCAGATGGATCAGGGCACAGTGCTCTGGTTCTGCTCTAGTGGCACGGCTGGTACCAGATGGATCAGGGAACAGTGCTCTGGTTCTGCTCTAGTGGCACGGCTGGTACCAGATGGATCAGGGCACAGTGCTCTGGTTCTGCTCTAGTGACAAGGCTGGTGCCAGATGGATCAGGGCACAGTGCTCTGGTTCTGCTCAAGTCTTCTGGTACCAGATGGATCAGGGCACAGTGCTCTGGTTCTGCTCTAGTCGTCTGGTACCAGATGGATCAGGGCACAGTGCTCTGGTTCTGCTCTAGTCGTCTGGTACCAGATGGATCAGGGCACAGTTCTCTGGTTCTGCTCCAGTCATCTGGTACCAGATGGATCAGGGCACAGTGCTCTGGCTCTGCTCTAGTGACACGGCTGGTGCCAGATGGATCAGGGCACAGTGCTCTGGTTCTGCTCTCTGCTCTAGTGGCACGGCTGGTGCCAGATGGATCAGGGCACAGTGCTCTGGTTCTGCTCTAGTGACACGGCTGGTACCAGATGGATCAGGGCACAGTGCTCTGGTTCTGCTCTAGTGACACGGCTGGTGCCAGATGGATCAGGGCACAGTGTTCTGGTTCTGCTCTGGTGACACGGCTGGTGCCAGATGGATCAGGGCACAGTGCTCTGGTTCTGCTCTAGTGACACGGCTGGTGCCAGATTGATCAAGACACAGTGCTCTGGTTCTGCTCTAGTGATAAGGCTGGTACCAGATGAATCAGGGCACCAGTCTCTGGTTCTGCTCTAGTGACACGGCTGGTACCAGATGGATCAGGGCACAGTGCTCTGGTTCTGCTCTAGTGACACGGCTGGTACCAGATGGATCAGGGCACAGTGCTCTGGTTCTGCTCTAGTGACACGGCTGGTACCAGATGGATCAGGGCACAGTGCTCTGGTTCTGCTCAAGTGACACGGCTGGTACCAGATGGATCAGGGCACAGTGCTCTGGTTCTTCTCTCTGCTCTAGTGGCACAGCTGGTGCCAGATGGATCAGGGCACAGTGCTCTGGTTCTGCTCTAGTGACACGGCTTGTGCCAGATGGATCAGGGCACAGTGCTCTGGCTCTGCTCTAGTGACACGGCTGGTGCCAGATGGATCAGGGCACAGTGCTCTGGTTCTGCTCTCTGCTCTAGTGGCACAGCTGGTGCCAGATGGATCAAGGCACAGTGCTCTGGTTCTGCTCTAGTGACACGGCTGGTGCCAGAAGGATCAGGTCACAGTGCTCTGGTTCTGCTCTAGTGATACGGCTGGTACCAGATGGATCAGGGCACCATTCTCTGGTTCTGCTCTAGTGACACGGCTGGTACCAGATGGATCAGGGCACAGTGCTCTGGTTCTGCTCTAGTGACACGGCTGGTACCAGATGGATCAGGGCACAGTGCTCTGGTTCTGCTCTCTGCTCTAGTGGCACAGCTGGTGCCAGATGGATCAAGGCACAGTGCTCTGGTTCTGCTCTAGTGACACGGCTGGTGCCAGATGGATTAGGGCACAGTGCTCTGGTTCTGCTCTAGTGACACGGCTGGTGCCAGATGGATCAGGTCACAGTGCTCTGGTTCTGCTCTAGTGACACGGCTGGTGCCAGATGGATCAGGGCACAGTGCTCTGGTTCTGCTCTAGTGGCACGGCTGGTACCAGATGGATCAGGGAACAGTGCTCTGGTTCTGCTCTAGTGACACGGCTGGTGCCAGATGGATCAGGGCACCATTCTCTGGTTCTGCTCTAGTGACACGGCTGGTGCCAGATGGATCAGGGCACAGTGCTCTGGTTCTGCTCTAGTGACACGAATGGTACCAGATGGATCAGGGCACAGTGCTCTGGTTCTGTTCTAGTGGCACGGCTGGTACCAGATGGATCAGGGCACAGTGCTCTGGTTCTGCTCTAGTGACATGGCTGGTGCCAGATGGATCAGGGCACAGTGCTCTGGTTCTGCTCTAGTGACACGGCTGGTGCCAGATGGATCAGGGCACAGTGCTCTGGTTCAGCTCTAGTGGCACGGCTCGTGCCAGATGGGTCAGGGCACAGAGCTTTGGATCTGCTCTAGTGACACGGCTGGTGCCAGATGGATCAGGGCACAGTGCTCTGGTTCTGCTCTAGGGACACGGCTGGTGCGAGATGGATCAAGGCACAGTGCTCTGGTTCTGCTCTAGTGACACGGCTGGTGCCAGATGGATCAGGGCACAGTGCTCTGGTTCTGCTCTAGTGACACGGCTGGTGCCAGATGGATCAGAGCACAGTGCTCTGGTTTTGCTCTAGTGACACGGCTGGTGCCAGATGGATCAGGGCACAGTGCTCTGGTTCTGCTCTAGTGACACGGCTGGTACCAGATGGATCAGGGCACAGTGCTCTGGTTCTGCTCTAGTGACACGGCTGGTGCCAGATGGATCAGGGCACAGTGCTCTGGCTCTGCTCTAGTGACATGGCTGGTGCCAGATGGATCAGGGCACAGTGCTCTGGTTCTGCTCTCTGCTCTAGTGACACGGCTGGTGCCAGATGGATCTGGGCACAGTGCTCTGGTTCTGCTCTAGTGACACGGCTGGTGCCAGATGGATCAGGGCACAGTGCTATGGTTCTGCTCTCTGCTCTAGTGGCACAGCTGGTGCCAGATGGATCAGGGCACAGTGCTCTGGTTCTGCTCTAGAGACACGGCTGGTGCCAGATGGATCAGGTCACAGTGCTCTGGGTCTGCTCTAGTGACACGGCTGGTACCAGATGGATCAGGGCACAGTACTCTGGTTCTGCTCTCTGCTCTAGTGGCACAGCTGGTGCCAGATGGATCAGGGCACAGTGCTCTGGTTCTGCTCTCGTGACACGGCTGGTGCCAGATGGATCAGGGCACAGTGCTCTGGTTCTGTTCTAGTGACACGGCTGGTGCCAGATGGATCAGGGCACAGTGCTCTGGTTCTGCTCTAGAGACACGGCTGGTGCCAGATGGATCAGGTCACAGTGCTCTGGTTCTGCTCTAGTGACACGGCTGGTACCAGATGGATCAGGGCACAGTACTCTGGTTCTGCTCTAGTGACACGGCTTGTGCCAGATGGATCAGGGCACAGTGCTCTGGTTCTGCTCTAGTGACACGTCTGGTACCAGATGGATCAGGGCACAGTGCTCTGGTTCTGCTCTAGAGACACGGCTGGTACCAGATGGATCAGGGCACAGTGCTCTGGTTCTGCTCTAGTGACACGTCTGGTACCAGATGGATCAGGGCACAGTGCTCTGGTTCTGCTCTAGAGACACGGCTGGTACCAGATGGATCAGGGCACAGTGCTCTGGTTCTGCTCTAGTGACACGGCTGGTGCTAGATGGATCAGGGCACAGTGCTCTGGTTCTGCTCTAGTGATACGGCTGGTGCAGAGATTCACATTGACCGCCTGTCTCTTTCTCTCTACTCACACCTGTTAATTTCTCATTCCCTTGACCCTCCTCTAGCACTAAATCAAGTCAAATTTGATTTGTCACAGGCGCCGAATACAACGGGTGTAGGCTTTACCGTGAAACGCTTTCTTGCGAGTCCTTTCCCAACAACGCAGACTTAAAAAGGAAGAATAAAAATAGAAAATACTATTATTGCAGCCTGCAGAGCCGCAGTAACACCAGGCTTTGTGAGAGAAGACAGATCCTATATCTCATCCTCTAATCTCCCCCTCCCCCACTCAGACCGTCACATGATTCCTCTGGGTCAATGGTTCTCAAAACCTCTCCTCGGGACCCCCAGACGTTTCACAAAGGGCTTGATGATTAGCTGACAAGTTGAATCCGGTGTGCTAACTGTGGAATAGTTCAAATACATGGAACAGCTGAGGGTCCCCAAGGAGAGGCTGGAACCGCTGCTCTGTGTGTTCATTCAACTGGGGGGGGGGGTTAGCTATATCTATCAGAAGAGTAATGGACATTATGAATATGATGTACATGAACGTTTTAAAACACATTAAATTAAAGGATTCCAAAGCTTGTCACTATGTCTATTCTGTGCGGGTCTGAAAGGGGGATATGGGGGGCTGTATGTGCTGTCTAATTGAGGGCAAAATGATGGCCTTGTTGAACAAATGTAATCAATTAATCAATCAAACGTCCCCATTTCTTTCCCAGGGGGCCGAGCTGAGAACGGCAGTCCCATCATCGTGTTCCCAGAATTCCCTGCGTTTGGCGAGCTCCAGGAGGAAGAGTTCCACAACGTGCTGACCTACCTGACCAGTGTGCCCAGGTGACACACACAATGCATTGCACACTCTGATGCTTGAGCTTGTCATTACTTTGTATAGTTGAGGAAGTGGTGTGGTAACAATACCAACCAGCAGATGTCAGTGTAGAACTATCTTCACAGTTCCTTTGTCTGAACAGAACAATGAATCTCCCTACAACAAAGTGAACTTGTCTTATGCAGGACTGTATCTTAACCATTATAGTTGGCATCTATATTACACCTCATCGTTGCTGCAACTGGTACATGTGGTGTATGTCCTTGTACATGTGGTGTATGTCCTGGTACCCGTGGTGTATGTCCTGGTACACGTTATGTATGTCCTAGTATACGTTGTGTATGTCCTTGTACACGTGGTGTATGTCCTGGTACACGTGGTGTATGTCCTGGTACACGTGGTGTATGTCCTGGTACACGTGGTGTATGTCCTGGTACCCGTGGTGTATGTCCTAGTACCCGTGGTGTATGTCCTAGTATCCGTGGTGTATGTCCTGGTACACGTGCTGTATGTCCTGGTACACGTGGTGTATGTCCTAGTATACGTTGTGTATGTCCTAGTATACGTTGTGTATGTCCTAGTATACGTGGTGTATGTCCTAGTATATGTGGTGTATGTCCTGGTACACGTGGTGTATGTCCTGGTACACGTGGTGTATGTCCTGGTACACGTGGCGTATGTCCTGGTACACATGGTGTATGTCCTGGTACACGTGGTGTATGTCCTGGTACACGTGGCGTATGTCCTGGTACACGTGGCGTATGTCCTGGTACACGTGGCGTATGTCCTGGTACACGTGGCGTATGTCCTGGTACACGTGGCGTATGTCCTTGTATACGTTGTGTATGTCCTGGTATACGTTGTGTATGTCCTAGTATACGTGGTGTATGTCCTGGTACATAATATATGCCATTTAGCAGACGCTTTTATCCAAAGCGACTTACAGTCATGTGTGCATACATTCTACGTATGGGTGGTCCCGGGGATTGAACCCACTACCCTGGCGTTACAAGCGCCATGCTCTACCAACTGAGCTACACAGGACCACATGATGTGTATGTCCTGGTATATGTGGTGTATGTCCTGGTATACGTTGTGTATGTCCTGGTATACGTTGTGTATGTCCTAGTATACGTGGCGTATGTCCTGGTACACGTGGCGTATGTCCTGGTACACGTGGCGTATGTCCTGGTATACGTGGCGTATGTCCTGGTATACGTGGTGTATGTCCTGGTATATGTGGTGTATGTCCTGGTATACGTGGTGTATGTCCTAGTACATGTGGTGTATGTCCTGGTATATGTGGTGTATGTCCTGGTATACGTGGTGTATGTGCTGGTACACGTGGTGTATGTGCTGGTACCCGTGGTGTATGTGCTGGTACCCGTGGTGTATGTCCTGGTACATGTGGTGTATGTCCTAGTATACGTTGTATATGTCCTGGTACACGTGGTGTATGTGCTGGTACACGTGGTGTATGTGCTGGTACACGTGGTGTATGTGCTGGTACACGTGGTGTATGTGCTGGTACACGTGGTGTATGTGCTGGTACCCGTGGTGTATGTGCTGGTACCCGTGGTGTATGTGCTGGTACCCGTGGTGTATGTGCTGGTACCCGTGGTGTATGTCCTGGTACCCGTGGTGTATGTCCTAGTATACGTTGTATATGTCCTGGTACCCGTGGTGTATGTCCTGGTACATGTGGTGTATGTCCTAGTATACGTTGTATATGTCCTGGTACATGATGTGTATGTCCTGGTACACGTGGTGTATGTCCTGGTACACGTTGTGTATGTCCTAGTATACGTGGTGTATGTCCTGGTACACCAGGTGTATGTCTTGGTACACGAGGCGTATGTCCTGGTACACGTGGTGTATGTCCTGGTACACGTGGCGTATGTCCTGGTACCCGTGGTGTATGTCCTGGTACATGTGGTGTATGTCCTGGTACACGTGGTGTTAGTCCTGGTACACGTGGTGTATGTCCTGGTACATAATATATGCCATTTAGCAGACGCTTTTATCCAAAGCGACTTACAGTCATGTGTGCATACATTCTACGTATGGGTGGTCCCGGGGATCGAACCCACTACCCTGGCGTTACAAGCGCCATGCTCTACCAACTGAGCTACACAGGACCACATGATGTGTATGTCCTGGTATATGTGGTGTATGTCCTGGTATACGTTGTGTATGTCCTGGTATACGTTGTGTATGTCCTAGTATACGTGGCGTATGTCCTGGTACACGTGGCGTATGTCCTGGTACACGTGGCGTATGTCCTGGTATACGTGGCGTATGTCCTGGTATATGTGGTGTATGTCCTGGTATATGTGGTGTATGTCCTGGTATACGTGGTGTATGTCCTAGTACATGTGGTGTATGTCCTGGTACATGTGGTGTATGTCCTGGTACATGTGGTGTATGTCCTGGTACATGATGTGTATGTCCTGGTACATGTGGTGTATGTCCTGGTACATGATATGTATGTCCTGGTACATGATATGTATGTCCTGGTACACGTGGTGTATGTCCTGGTACCCGTGGTGTATGTCCTAGTACATGTTGTATATGTCCTGGTACCCGTGGTGTATGTCCTGGTACATGTGGTGTATGTCCTAGTATACGTTGTATATGTCCTGGTACACGTGGTGTATGTGCTGGTACACGTGGTGTATGTGCTGGTACACGTGGTGTATGTGCTGGTACACGTGGTGTATGTGCTGGTACCCGTGGTGTATGTGCTGGTACCCGTGGTGTATGTGCTGGTACCCGTGGTGTATGTCCTGGTACCCGTGGTGTATGTCCTGGTACCCGTGGTGTATGTCCTAGTATACGTTGTATATGTCCTGGTACCCGTGGTGTATGTCCTGGTACATGTGGTGTATGTCCTAGTATACGTTGTATATGTCCTGGTACATGATGTGTATGTCCTGGTACACGTGGTGTATGTCCTGGTACACGTTGTGTATGTCCTAGTATACGTGGTGTATGTCCTGGTACACCAGGTGTATGTCTTGGTACACGAGGCGTATGTCCTGGTACACGTGGTGTATGTCCTGGTACACGTGGCGTATGTCCTCTGGTACCCGTGGTGTATGTCCTGGTACATGTGGTGTATGTCCTGGTACACGTGGTGTTAGTCCTGGTACACGTGGTGTATGTCCTGGTACATAATATATGCCATTTAGCAGACGCTTTTATCCAAAGCGACTTACAGTCATGTGTGCATACATTCTACGTATGGGTGGTCCCGGGGATCGAACCCACTACCCTGGCGTTACAAGCGCCATGCTCTACCAACTGAGCTACACAGGACCACATGATGTGTATGTCCTGGTATATGTGGTGTATGTCCTGGTATACGTTGTGTATGTCCTGGTATACGTTGTGTATGTCCTAGTATACGTGGCGTATGTCCTGGTACACGTGGCGTATGTCCTGGTACACGTGGCGTATGTCCTGGTATACGTGGCGTATGTCCTGGTATACGTGGTGTATGTCCTGGTATATGTGGTGTATGTCCTGGTATACGTGGTGTATGTCCTAGTACATGTGGTGTATGTCCTGGTACATGTGGTGTATGTCCTGGTACATGTGGTGTATGTCCTGGTACATGATGTGTATGTCCTGGTACATGTGGTGTATGTCCTGGTACATGATATGTATGTCCTGGTACATGATATGTATGTCCTGGTACACGTGGTGTATGTCCTGGTACACGTGGCGTATGTCCTGGTACACGTGGTGTATGTCCTGGTACACGTGGTGTATGTCCTGGTCCACGTGGTGTATGTCCTGGTACACGTGGCGTATGTCCTGGTACACGTGGCGTATGTCCTGGTACACGTGGCGTATGTCCTGGTACACGTTGTGTATGTCCTAGTATACGTTGTGTATGTCCTAGTATACGTTGTGTATGTCCTAGTATACGTTGTGTATGTCCTAGTATACGTTGTGTATGTCCTAATATACGTGGTGTATGTCCTAGTATACGTGGTGTATGTCCTAGTACACGTGGTGTATGTCCTGGTACACGTGGTGTATGTCCTGGTACACGTTGTGTATGTCCTAGTATACGTGGTGTATGTCCTAGTACACGTGGTGTATGTCCTGGTACACGTGGCGTATGTCCTGGTACACGTGGCGTATGTCCTGGTACACGTGGCGTATGTCCTGGTACACGTGGTGTATGTCCTGGTATATGTGGTGTATGTCCTGGTACACGTTGTGTATGTCCTGGTACACGTGGCGTATGTCCTGGTACACGTGGTGTATGTCCTGGTACACGTGGTGTATGTCCTGGTACATGTGGTGTATGTCCTGGTACATGTGGTGTATGTCCTGGTACATGTGGTGTATGTCCTGGTATACGTGGTGTATGTCCTGGTATACGTGGTGTATGTCTTGGTATACGTGGTGTATGTCCTGGTATACGTGGTGTATGTCCTGGTACATCAAATCAAATCAAATCATATTTTATTTGTCACATACACATGGTTAGCAGATGTTAATGCGAGTGTAGCGAAATGCTTGTGCTTCTAGTTCCGACAATGCAGTGATAACCAACAAGTAATCTAACTAACAATTCCAAAACTACTATCTTATACACAGTGTAAGGGGATAAGGAACATGTACATAAGGATATATGAATGAGTGATGGTACAGAGCAGCATACAGTAGATGGTATCGAGTACAGTATATACATATGAGATGAGTGTGTAGACAAAGTAAACAAAGTGGCATAGTTAAAGTGGCTAGTGATACATGTGTTACATAAGGATGCAGTCGATGATGTAGAGTACAGTATATACATATGCATATAAGATGAATAATGTAGGGTAAGTAACATTATATAAGGTAGCATTGTTTAAAGTGGCTAGTGATATATTTACATCATTTCCCATCAATTCCCATTATTAAAATGGCTGGAGTTGGGTCAGTGTCAATGACAGTGTGTTGGCAGCAGCCACTCAGTGTTAGTGGTTGCTGTTTAACAGTCTGATGGCCTTGAGATAGAAGCTGTTTTTCAGTCTCTCGGTCCCAGCTTTGATGCACCTGTACTGACCTCGCCTTCTGGATGATAGCGGGGTGAACAGGCAGTGGTTCGGGTGGTTGATGTCCTTGATGATCTTTATGGCCTTCCTGTAACAACGGGTGGTGTAGGTGTCCTGGAGGGCAGGTAGTTTGCCCCCGGTGATGCGTTGTGCAGTCCTCACTACCCTCTGGAGAGCCTTACGGTTGAGGGCGGAGCAGTTGCCGTACCAGGCGGTGATACAGCCCGCCAGGATGCTCTCGATTGTGCATCTGTAGAAGTTTGTGAGTGCTTTTGGTGTCAAGCCGAATTTCTTCAGTCTCCTGAGGTTGAATAGGCGCTGCTGCGCCTTCTTCACGACGCTGTCAGTGTGAGTGGACCAATTCAGTTTGTCTGTGATGTGTATGCCGAGGAACTTAAAACTTGCTACCCTCTCCACTACTGTTCCATCGATGTGGATAGGGGGGTGTTCCCTCTGCTGTTTCCTGAAGTCCACAATCATCTCCTTAGTTTTGTTGACGTTGAGTGTGAGGTTATTTTCCTGACACCACACTCCGAGGGCCCTCACCTCCTCCCTGTAGGCCGTCTCGTCGTTGTTGGTAATCAAGCCTACCACTGTTGTGTCGTCCGCAAACTTGATGATTGAGTTGGAGGCGTGCGTGGCCACGCAGTCGTGGGTGAACAGGGAGTACAGGAGAGGGCTCAGAACGCACCCTTGTGGGGCCCCCGTGTTGAGGATCAGCGGGGAGGAGATGTTGTTACCCTCACCACCTGGGGGCGGCCCGTCAGGAAGTCCAGTACCCAGTTGCACAGGGCGGGGTCGAGACCCAGGGTCTCGAGCTTGATGACGAGCTTGGAGGGTACTATGGTGTTGAATGCCGAGCTGTAGTCGATGAACAGCATTCTCACATAGGTATTCCTCTTGTCCAGGTGGGTTAGGGCAGTGTGCAGTGTGGTTGAGATTGCATCGTCTGTGGACCTATTTGGGCGGTAAGCAAATTGGAGTGGGTCTAGGGTGTCAGGTAGGGTGGAGGTGATATGGTCCTTGACTAGTCTCTCAAAGCACTTCATGATGACGGAAGTGAGTGCTACGGGGTGGTAGTCGTTTAGCTCAGTTACCTTAGCTTTCTTGGGAACAGGAACAATGGTGGCCCTCTTGAAGCATGTGGGAACAGCAGACTGGTATAGGGATTGATTGAATATGTCCGTAAACACACCGGCCAGCTGGTCTGCTCATGCTCTGAGGGCGCGGCTGGGGATGCCGTCCGGGCCTGCAGCCTTGCGAGGGTTAACACGTTTAAATGTCTTTACTCACCTCGGCTGCAGTGAAGGAGAGACCGCATGTTTCCGTTGCAGGCCGTGTCGGTGGCACTGTATTGTCCTCAAAGCGGGCAAAAAAGTTATTTAGTCTGCCTGGGAGCAAGACATCCTGGTCCTTGACTGGGCTGGGTTTCATCTTGTAGTCCGTGATTGACTGTAGACCCTGCCACATGCCTCTTGTGTCTGAGCCATTGAATTGAGATTCCACTTTGTCTCTGTACTGACGCTTAGCTTGTTTAATAGCCTTACGGAGGGAATAGCTGCACTGTTTGTATTCAGTCATGTTGCCAGACACCTTGCCCTGGTTAAAAGCAGTGGTTCGCGCTTTCAGTTTCACGCGAATGCTGCCATCAATCCACGGTTTCTGGTTAGGGAATGTTTTTATCGTTGCTATGGGAACGACATCTTCGACGCACGTTCTAATGAACTCGCACACCGAATCAGCGTATTCGTCAATATTCCCATCTGACGCAATACGAAACATGTCCCAGTCCACGTGATGGAAGCAGTCTTGGAGTGTAGAGTCAGCTTGGTCTGACCAGCGTTGGACAGACCTCAGCGTGGGAGCCTCTTGTTTTAATTTCTGCCTGTAGGCAGGGATCAGCAAAATGGAGTCGTGGTCAGCTTTTCCGAAAGGGGGCGGGGCAGGGCCTTATATGCGTCGCGGAAGTTAGAGTAACAATGATCCAAGGTTTTACCACCCCTGGTTGCGCAATCGATATGCTGATAAAATTTAGGGAGTCTTGTTTTCAGATTGGCTTTGTTAAAATCCCCAGCTACAATGAATGCAGCCTCCGGATAAATGTTTTCCAGTTTGCAAAGAGTTAAATAAAGTTCGTTCAGAGCCATCGATGTGTCTGCTTGGGGGGGATATATACGGCTGTGATTATAATCGAAGAGAATTCTCTTGGAAGATAATGCGGTCTACATTTGATTGTGAGGAATTCTAAATCAGGTGAACAGAAGGATTTGAGTTCCTGTATGTTTCCTTCATCACACCATGTCCCGTTAGTCATGAGGCATACGCCCCCGCCACTCTTCTTACCAGAGAGATGTTTGTTTCTGTCGGCGCGATGCGTGGAGAAACCCGTTGGCTGCACCGCCCTGGATAGCGTTTTCCCAGTAAGCCATGTCTCCGTAAAGCAAAGAACGTTGCAGTCTCTGATGTCCCTCTGGAATGCCACCCTTGCTCGGATTTCATCAACCTTGTTGTCGAGAGACTGGACATTGGCAAGAAGAATACTGGGAAGTGGTGCGCGATGTGCCCTTTTTCGGAGTCTGACCAGAACACCGCCGCGTTTCCCTCTTTTTCGGAGTCGTTTCCTTGGGTCGCTGCATGCGATCCATTCCGTTGTCCTGTTTGTAAGGCAGAACACAGGATCCGCGTCGCGGAAAACATATTCTTGGTCGTACTGATGGTGAGTTGACGCTGATCTTATATTCAGTAGTTCTTCTCGACTGTATGTAATGAAACCTAAGATGACCTGGGGTACTAATGTAAGAAATAACTACCTTCTTGGCCAGATATCCCACGATATTCTCTATTCTCTATCTCAATAGGAATTCCTGATATTAATAAATGTTGAATAACAAAAAAAAGTCATAAAATGGACCATATCCTCCCCTCCCCATTAGCTAATGGTGAAACCTTTAACCCCTGACCCCTGACTCCTGTGGGAGTTGGCTGGGGTGCGGCTTGGAGAGACAGATCATGGCTGGTGTGGAGGTGTTAATGAAAGAGACTCCCTGTGTATCTAACGGGGTCTGTCAGTTAAGACTCCAGGGCTCAGCTACTATATGGAAGCAGTTTGTCATAGAAAGGAGTTCTGTAAAGATGTAATTTCAGACAAATTTTAATTGACAAAACAAGAAAGAACATATATATTTCTAAATAAAATAGTATCATATACTATCCATTCGTTATAGCCGGAGGGAACCCATCTGTATGAAATGCATGAATGAGGTTTTACCTGAGATGTATATATTCAGTTGTGGTGTGTGACTGGGTGATGATATGTGTGATCATGAGCTCACGTTACTAAGACCAGGGGGTGTTCATAAAGCAGACAACTCTCCTGTGGATACTGCCGCCCTCCAGCTCCATGTACAGTGCCTTGTGAAAGTATTCGGCCCCCTTGAACTTTGCGACCTTTTGCCACATTTCAGGCTTCAAACATATAAAACTGTATTTTTTTGTGAAGAATCAACAACAAGTGGGACACAATCATGAAGTGGAACGACATTTATTGGATATTTCAAACTTTTTAAACAAATCAAAAACTGAAAAATTGGCCGTGCAAAATTATTCAGCCCCCTTAAGTTAATACTTTGTAGCGCCATCTTTTGCTGCGATTACAGCTGTAAGTCGCTTGGGGTATGTCTCTATAAATGTCGTTCCACTTCATGATTGTGTCCCACTTGTTGTTGATTCTTCAAAAAAAAATACAGTTTTAAATCTTTATGTTTGAAGCCTGAAATGTGGCAAAGGGTCGCAAAGTTCAAGGGGGCCGAATACTTTCGCAAGGCACTGTACCTCTGATGTGAGAGACCCCTACAAATCAGCTGGGCTAGACAATCTGGACCCTTTCTTTCTTAAAATAATCTGCCGAAATTGTTGCCACCCCTATTACTAGCCTGTTCAACCTCTCTTTCGTGTTGTCTGAGATTCCCAAAGATTGGAAAGCAGCTGCGGTCATCCTCCTCTTCAAAGTGGGGGACACTCTTGACCCAAATTGCTACAGACCTATATCCATCTTACCCTGCCTTTCTAAGGTCTTCGAAAGCCAAGTCAACAAACAGATTACCGACCATTTTGAATCCCACCATACCTTCTCCGCTATGCAATCTGGTTTCAGAGCTGGTCATGGGTGCACCTCAGCCACGCTCAAGGTCCTAAACGATATCTTAACCGCCATCGATAAGAAACAATACTGTGCAGCCGTATTCATTGACCTGGCCAAGGCTTTCGACTCTGTCAATCACCACATACTCATCGGCAGACTCGATAGCCTTGGTTTCTCAAATGATTGCCTCGCCTGGCTCACAAACTACTTATCTGATAGAGTTTGTTCAGTGTGTCAAATCAGAGGCCCTGTTGTCCGGGCCTCTGGCAGTCTCTATGTGGGTACCACAGGGTTCAATTCTTGGACCGACTCTCTTCGCTGTATACATCAATGATGTCGCTCTTGCTGCTGCTGAGTCTTTGATCCACCTCTACGCAGACGACACCATTCTGTATACTTCTGGCCCTTCTTTGGACAATGTGTTAACAACGCTCCAGGCGAGCTTCAATGCCATACAACTCTCCTTCCGTGGCCTCCAATTGCTCTTAAATACAAGTAAAACTAAATGCATGCTCTTCAACCGATCGCTGCCTGCACCTGCCCGCCTGTCCAACATCACTACTCTGGACAGTTCTGACTTAGAATATGTGGACAACTACAAATCGCTAGGTGTCTGGTTAGACTGTAAACTCTCCTTCCAGACTCGCATCAAACATCTCCAATCCAAAGTTAAATCTAGAATTGGCTTCCTATTTCGCAACAAAGCATCCTTCACTCATGCTGCCAAATAAACCCTTGTAAAACTGACCATCCTACTTCGGCGATGTCATTTACAAAATAGCCTCCAATACCCTACTCAATAAATTGGATGCAGTCTATCACAGTGCCATCTGTTTTGTCACCAAAGCCCCATATACTACCCAACACTGCGACCTGTACGCTCTCGTTGGCTGGCCCTCGCTTCATACTCGTCGCCAAACCCACTGGCTCCATGTCATCTACAAGACCCTGCTAGGTAAAGTCCCCCCTTATCTCAGCTCGCTGGTCACCATAGCAGCACCCACCTGTAGCACGTGCTCCAGCAGGTATATCTCTCTGGTCACCCCCAAAACCAATTCTTCCTTTGGCCGCCTCTCCTTCCAGTTCTCTGCTGCCAATGACTGGAACGAACTACAAACTGGAAACACTCTGGAAACACTCTCTCTGAAACTGGAAACACTTCTCTCCCTCACTAGCTTTAACCACCAGCTGTCAGAGCAGCTCACAGATTACTGTACCTGTTCATAGCCCATCTATAATTTAGCCCAAACAACTACCTCTCCCCAACTGTATTTATTTATTTTGCTCCTTTGCACCCCATTATTTCAATCTCTACTTTGTACATTCTTCCACTGCAAATATACCATTCCATTGTTTTACTTGCTATATTGTATTTACTTCGCCACCATGGACTTTTTTGCCTTTACCTCCCTTATCTCACCTCATTTGCTCACATTGTATATAACCTTATTTTTCTACTGTATTATTGACTGTATGTTTGTTTTACTCCATGTGTAACTCTGTGTCGTTATATGTGTCGAACTGCTTTGCTTTATCTTGGCCAAGTCGCAATTGTAAATGATTACTTGTTCTCAACTTGCCTACCTGGTTAAATAAAGGTGTAATAAATAAAATAAATAAGAGAGAGATGGATTCTCCAATTACCTTGAATGAACTACAGGACAAAATACAAACCCTGTGGTGTTGATGGTATCCTCAATGAAATTATCAAATATACAGACAACAAAGTCCAATTAGCTAGATCAAATTTGACCACAATAACTACCGTGGGATATGCGTCAACAGCAACCTTGGGAAAATGCTCTGCATTATCATTAACAGCAGACTCATACATTTCCTCAGTGAAAACAATGTACTGAGCAAATGTCAAATTGGCTTTTTACCAAATTATTGTACGACAGACCACGTATTCACCCTGCACACCCTAATTGACAAACAAACAAACCAAAACAAAGGCAACGTCTTCTCATGCTTTGTTGATTTCAAAAAAAGCCTTTGACTCAATTTGGCATGAAGGTCTGCTATACAAATTGATGGGAAGCAGTGTTGGGGGAAAAACATACAACATTATAAAAATCCATGTACACAAACAACATTTGTGCGGTTAAAGTAGGCAAAAAACACACATTTCTTCCCACAGGGCCGTGGGGTGAGACAGGGATGCAGCTTAATCCCCACCCTCTTCAACATATAGATCAACGAACTGGCGAGGGCGCTAGAAAAGTCTGCAGAACATAAAATTCGACATACCAATTAGGATCTGGCTAAAAATACTTGAATCAGTTATAAAACCCATTGCCCTTTATGGTTGTGAGGTCTGGGGTCTGCTCACCAAACAAGAATTCACAAAATGGGACAAACACCAAATTAAGACTCTGCATGCAGAATTCTGCAAAAATATCCCCTGTGTACAATGTAGAACACCAAATAATGCACACAGAGCAGAATTAGGCCGGTACCTGCTAATTATCAAAATCCAGAAAAGAGCCGTTCAATTCTACAACCACCTAAAAGGAAGCGATTCCCAAACCTTCCATAACAAAGCCATCCCTTATAGAGAGAGGAACCTAGAGAAGAATCCCCTAAGCAAACTGGTCCTGGGGCTCTGTTCACAAACACAAACAGACCCCACAGAGTCCCAGGACAGCAACACAATTAGTCCTAACCAAATCATGAGAAAACAAAAAGATAGTCACTTGACACATTGGAAAAAAATTAACAAAAAAACTGAGCAAACTAGAATGCTATTTGGCCCTAAACAGAGAGTACACCGTGGCAGAATACCTGACCACTGTGACTGACCCAAACGTAAGGAAAGCTTTGACTATGTAAAGACTCAGTGAGCATAGCCTTGCTATTGAGAAAGGCCGCTGTAGGCAGACCTGGCTCTCAAGAGAAGACAGGCTATGTGCACACTGCCCACAAAATGAGGTGGAAACTGAGCTGCACTTCCTAACCTCCTGCCCAATGTATGACCATATTAGACACATATTTCCCTCAGATTACACAGACCCACAAAGAATTAGAAAACAAAACCCGATTTTGATAAACTCTCATATCTATTGGGTGAAATACCACAGTGTGCCATCACAGCAGCAAGATTTGTGACCTGTTGCCACAAAAAAAGGTCAACCAGTGAAGGGCAAACACCATTGTAAATACAACCCATATTTATGTTTATTTATTTTATCTTTTGTACTTTAACTATTTGCACATCGTTACAACAATGGATATAGACATAATATGACATTTGAAATGTCTTTATTATTTTGGAACATCTGTGAGTGTAATGTTTACTGTTCATTTGTATTGTGTATTTCAATTCTGTATATTATCTACCTCACTTGTTTTGGCACTGTTAACATATGTTTCCCATGCCAATAAAGCCCCTTGAATCGAATTGAGAGAGGGGGGGTGCTTTCTCTGTTGTGCTCTCTAGCTTGCTTTCATTTATTCCCTCTCTTTCATTCTCTTTCTCTGTGCCTCTCCCTTTCTCTCTTGCTTACTTCCTCACTCTTTCTTTCTCTCTCTCTCTCTCTAGCGCACTCGCCAGACCAAAAGCGTGAGTGATTGTAAGGGGGTAGAAAGAGGGAGCTGGAAGAGGAGATATAAAAGAGAATGTGGGGGTATTGTGGGGGTGTCCTGGGTGTTTAATTACTATGAGTTTATCTCTGAATCAGAGTGTTGTATTTAACACAGTGTCCTATAGAGAAACATCCATCATGCTGCCAGTTCAGCACTATGGACGGTCCTGATTAGTACCACTGGATAAATCACATCACCGTCTGTTTTATCTCACAAGATGCTCTCTGCACTTTCTCCTTTCCTTTTTCTCTCTGTCCTCTCTCTCTCTCTCTTTGTTCGTCTCTACCTTCATTTCTATAAATCTCTCTCTTTCTATCTCTATGGCTTCCTCCTTGTCCTTTACCTCTGTGCGCTCCTCACTGCCAACACACATGCTGCTGAGCAAAGAGGGAGAGAGAGAGGAAAGGAGGGGGAGAGAGAGAGAGAGCCAATGAGACGAGGGGGAAGGGAGGGGAAGCTCTATAGCTAAAGCGAGAAGAAAGCTGTGTGTGCGTGTGCGTGCGTGTGTGTGTGTGCCACTGTCATGGCGGCAATTGAATTAATGACACTTTTGCGGTCCCCTCACCTACCAGCTAAAGGGGGGTGGATCCCATCTCATTCTCCATCAGATGTCCCGCCCCCCTCTGCTCATGAGCCATTCAAACACACTCCCGCCACCGCTGTCCATCATCCGTATGCTGCTCTGTGATAGGCTATGGGGGAGATGCAGGGCTGAGTTGATTGGCTGGTGTAGAGAAGCGGGTAGGCAGAGGATCGTTGTTCTCGGGGGCGGTTGGCTCCCGTTCTATCAGAGCTGTAAACAGAACACTGGTGCTTAACAAACGGGATCTGCAGAGAGGGGAAACCGGAATAACAGAGAAAAGGAATGGGAGAAGGAGATGACATTCTATTGAGGAGGTTTTGGGAATAACATTTGGGAATAACAGACGTATCCTGTCGTGTCACATCAATGGGATTAACCTGAAGAAGAGGCAATTTGGTAGTGTGTTTTCTACTGTGTGTGTGTGTGTGTGCACAGCAGGGTGATGGATGGATGATGGATTTGCTCATGGCTGTGTTGATGTACATGGACCACCTCAGCAGCATTGACTCTTTCACATTTCTGTGTGTGTGGTTGTCACTCTTGTTAAGAGCATCTGCTAATTGACTGAGATGTAAACGTGTGCTGCCAGCGACACTCCTCGTACTTTTGTACACGATCTACACACACTCCCACACACACACACAGGGATTGAGCGTAATAATGCCACTGCCTGTGGGTAGCCTGTGATCTTGGAGCAGGCAAGGGTCCTGTCATTAGGAGGATACACACACATCCATGTAACCGTGGTAACATACACACACATCCATGTTGCTGTCGTGACCGTGTCTCGCTCTCCTGCAGTGTGACAGCGTCTGGAGTGGGCTTCATCCTGGTCATCGACCGCCGCCAGGACAGATGGACCGCCGTCAAGGGGACCCTGCTACGCATTGCAGTGAGTAACCCACCGTGTGTGTGTGTGTGTGTGTGTGTGTGTGTGTGTGTGTGTGTGTGTGTGTGTGTGTGTGTGTGTGTGTGTGTGTGTGTGTGTGTGTGTGTGTGTGTGTGTGTGTGTGTGTGTGTGTGTGTGTGCACGCCTCATTAACACTGTATGCGGAGGGTGTGTGTGTAATCTATTAAGACATACACTTTAACAGGTGTTCGAGATGTGCTGAGCGACAGGAAACCTTTGTATATCAGAGTAGTGGCACAGTGCAGACTTCTCCATGAGGTGTCTTGCTGTCTGGTGAAACTAACTACTAGCCTAGTTCTGCAGGAGGGCAGAACTGTAGCATCTCCTCCTTTCAGATTATACAACATCACACTCACTTCAACCTGCAGGAGGGGACTGTAGCATCTCCTCCTTTCAGATTATACAACATCACACTCACTTCAACCTGCAGGAGGGCACTTAGCATCTCCTCCTTTCAGATTATACAACATCACACTCACTTCAACCTGCAGGAGGGCACTGTAGCATCTCCTCCTTTCAGATTATACAACATCACACTCACTTCAACCTGCAGGAGGGCACTGTAGCATCTCCTCCTTTCAGATTATACAACATCACACTCACTTCAACCTGCAGGAGGGCACTGTAGCATCTCCTCCTTTCAGATTATACAACATCACACTCACTTCAACCTGCAAGAGGGCAGAACTGTAGCATCTCCTCCTTTCAGATTATACAACATCACACTCACTTCAACCTGCAGGAGGGCACTGTAGCATCTCCTCCTTTCAGATTATACAACATCACACTCACTTCAACCTGCAGGAGGGCACTGTAGCATCTCCTCCTTTCAGATTATACAACATCACACTCACTTCAACCTGCAGGAGGGGGCACTCAGATTATACAACATCACACTCACTTCAAGCATCTCCTCCTTTCAGATTATACAACATCACACTCACTTCAACCTGCAGGAGGGCACTGTAGCATCTCCTCCTTTCAGATTATACAACATCACACTCACTTCAACCTGCAGGAGGGCACTAGCATCTCCTCCTTTCAGATTATACAACATCACACTCACTTCAACCTGCAGGAGGGCACTGTAGCATCTCCTCCTTTCAGATTATACAACATCACACTCACTTCAACCTGCAGGAGGGCACTGGCATCTCCTCCTTTCAGATTATACAACATCACACTCACTTCAACCTGCAGGAGGGCACTGTAGCATCTCCTCCTTTCAGATTATACAACATCACACTCACTTCAACCTGCAGGAGGGCACTAGCATCTCCTCCTTTCAGATTATACAACATCACACTCACTTCAACCTGCAGGAGGGCACTGTAGCATCTCCTCCTTTCAGATTATACAACATCACACTCACTTCAACCTGCAGGAGGGCACTGGCATCTCCTCCTTTCAGATTATACAACATCACACTCACTTCAACCTGCAGGAGGGCACTGGCATCTCCTCCTTTCAGATTATACAACATCACACTCACTTCAACCTGCAAGAGGGCAGAACTGTAGCATCTCCTCCTTTCAGATTATACAACATCACACTCACTTCAACCTGCAAGAGGGCAGAACTGTAGCATCTCCTCCTTTCAGATTATACAACATCACACTCACTTCAACCTGCAGGAGGGCACTGGCATCTCCTCCTTTCAGATTATACAACATCACACTCACTTCAACCTGCAGGAGGGCACTGTAGCATCTCCTCCTTTCAGATTATACAACATCACACTCACTTCAACCTGCAGGAGGGCACTGTAGCATCTCCTCCTTTCAGATTATACAACATCACACTCACTTCAACCTGCAGGAGGGCACTGTAGCATCTCCTCCTTTCAGATTATACAACATCACACTCACTTCAACCTGCAGGAGGGCACTGGCATCTCCTCCTTTCAGATTATACAACATCACACTCACTTCAACCTGCAGGAGAGAGAGGGAAAGCGATGGGATTTCCTACTCCGTATTTTAGAACACACTATAAGGAGTATAATGGCACCAAGATGTTGTCTGTATCATGTACGGCTCACAGATCATAGGGTCTCACAGGAGGCATGTATAGGTCTAAAAAGGGCCTTATATGGCCACTTTCATCTGGATTTTCTCACATTGTTTGTGATACAAATGTAAAAAGCTTGTTGAACATTTTTCCTCCCAAAAGTGTCTATGTTAGAATTGCCAGAACAATCTGAGAAAATATTTAGTAATAATCACCCTTTTACACCTCTTCTCCTGTACACTCTTCCTCTCTCCTTCTCTAGTCTGTCACATGCTCCTCTAGTTCTCTTTTCTTCTTTCTCTCTCTCGCTGTCTCTCTCTCGCTGTCTCTCTCTCGCTGTCTCTCTCTCGCTGTCTCTCTCTCGCTGTCTCTCTCTCGCTGTCTCTCTCTCTGTCTCGCTCTCTCGCTGTCTCTCTCTCGCTGTCTCTCTCTCGCTGTCTCTCTCTCGCTGTCTCTCGCTCGCTGTCTCTCGCTCGCTGTCTCTCTCTCGCTGTCTCTCTCTCGCTGTCTCTCTCGCTCGCTCTCTCTCGCTTTCTCGCTCTCTCTCACTGTCTCGCTCTCTCTCGCTGTCTCGCTCTCGCTGTCTCGCTCTCGCTGTCTCTCTTGCGCTCTCTCTCGCTCTCTCGCTGTCTCTCTCTCGCTGTCTCGCTCTCTCTCGCTGTTTCGCTCTCTCTCTCTCGCTGTCACTCGCTCTCTCTCGCTCGCTGTCACTCGCTCTCTCTTGCTCGCTCTCCCTCTCTCTCTCTCTTTCTCTCTCTCTGTGTCTGTGTCTCTCTCTCTCAATTCAATTTTAATTTAAGTGCTTTATTGGCATGGGAAACATGTTTACATTGACAAAGCAAAGGAAATAGATAATGAACAAAAGTGAAATAAACAATAAAAAATGAACAGTAAACATTACACTCACAAAAGTTCCAAAACAATAAAGACATTTCAAATGTGATTATGTCTATATACATAGTTACATACATATATATAGTTAGTGTGTATCTGTGTATCTGTCTGTCACTCTCACTGCATGTGGTACAGGCTGTGACAGCTCAACAGCTGTGGCTGAAGCTGAGGGGAAAGGCTGATTTGACTAGGGAGGGGATAGGGTGATTTGACTAGGGAGGGGATAGGGTGATTTGACGAGGGAGGGGATAGGATGATTTGACGAGGGAGGGGATAGGATGATTTGATTAGGGGGGGTAGGGTGATTTGACTAGGGGGGGTAGGGTGATTTGACTAGGGGGGTTAGGGTGATTTGACTAGGGGGGTTAGGGTGATTTGACTAGGGAGGGGATAGGCTGATTTGACTAGGGAGGGGATAGGCTGATTTGACTAGGGAGGGGATAGGCTGATTTGACTAGGGAGGGGATAGGCTGATTTGACTAGGGAGGGGATAGGGTGATTTGATTGGGGGGATAGGCTGATTTGACTAGGGAGGGGATAGGCTGATTTGACTAGGGGGATAGGGTGATTCGACTAGAGGGGATAGGGTGATTTGACTAGGGGGCGTAGGGTGATTTGACTAGGGGGGTTGAGGCTGATTTGACTATGGAGGGGATAGGGTGATTTGACTAGGGGGAGGGGGTAGGCTGATTTGACTAGGGAGGGGGTAGGCTGATTTGACTAGGGAGGGGGTAGGCTGATTTGACTAGGGAGGGGGTAGGCTGATTTGACTAGGGAGGGGATAGGCTGATTTGATAATATAATAATAATATGTGCCATTTAGCAGACGCTTTTATCCAAAGCGACTTACAGTCATGTGTGCATACATTCTACGTATGGGTGGTCCCGGGAATCGAACCCACTACCCTGGCATTACAAGCGCCATGCTCTACCAACTGAGCTACAGAAGGACCATTTGACTAGGGAGGGGATAGGCTGATTTGACTAGGGGGATAGGGTGATTTGACTAGGGGGAGGGGATAGGGTGATTTGACTAGGGGGTGTAGGGTGATTTGACTAGGGGGGATAGGGTGATTTGACTAGGGGGGGATAGGGTGATTTGACTAGGGGGGGATAGGGTGATTTGACTAGGGAGGGGATAGGATGATTTGACTAGGGAGGGGATAGGGTGATTTGACTATGACATTTGTAATGTCTTTATTGTTTTGAAACTTTTGTATGTGTAATGTTTACTGTTAATTGTATTGTTTATTTCACTTTTGTATATTATCTGCCTCACTTGCTTTGGCAATGTTAACATATGTTTCCCATGCCAATAAAGCCCCTTGAATTGAATTGATATCACTAGGGAGGGGATAGGCTGATTTGACTAGGGAGGGGATAGGCTGATTTGACTAGGGAGTGGATAGGCTGATTTGACTAGGGAGTGGATAGGCTGATTTGACTAGGGAGTGGATAGGCTGATTTGACTAGGGAGTGGATAGGCTGATTTGACTAGGGAGGGGATAGGCTGATTTGACTAGGGAGTGGATAGGCTGATTTGACTAGGGAGTGGATAGGCTGATTTGACTAGGGAGTGGATAGGCTGATTTGATGAGGGAGGGGATAGGCTGATTTGACTAGGGAGGGGATAGGCTGATTTGACTAGGGAGTGGATAGGCTGATTTGACTAGGGAGTGGATAGGCTGATTTGATGAGGGAGTGGATAGGCTGATTTGATGAGGGAGGGGATAGGCTGATTTGACTAGGGAGGGGATAGGGTGATGAACACAAAACACCCACAATGAGTTCCAGGAATCACCATCATATTAACTTGATACAGGCTTCACATCTGTGATCTTCATAATGTTGGTAATAAATGCAGAGTTATGAAACAGACCCAACAAAACAGAAATATTACTTTTCTATAAATATAACATTGACAAATGTGAACCTTTTAGCTCACCCATCTCCCATCAGCAAACCATAATGTCTCCATCATTCTCCTTATATGGGCCTGTCAGCCCCCCAATAATAATGGACTGTTCCAGCCATAACGGCCCGTTCCAGCCCATTGGATATGTCCATGTGACAAGGGAGGGGAGGAGGGTGGTGTTGAGCCGTTAACATTGCTGAGGTAGGACATTCGTCCTCTGTAAGCCTCTGTTAAGTGTGGGTGTGTTCATTGATTTCCCTACAGTGATAGTAGTGTGTAAACAGACTGGGGAAACCTGCTGATTAGTAGAGTACAGTATCAGTGTGGTGGACCCAAGGGCAAACGCGCACATACATACACACACACTCACACACTCACACACACCCTCAAGCATACAGTGTCTGTGATTGTGATTGTGATTACCAGTATGATTTGTGACTGTGTCCTTGTGGGCCTGCAGTGTGAGGAGCAGAGGGTTGGTGTCATTACTCACCCCTAGGCACTGCACTGCATGGTTCTGAAGCAGAGGGGTAGAGGGGCTGGGCTGTGGAGAGGAGGAGGAGGAGGGAGAGAGAGGGGCTGGGCGATGGAGAGGAGGAGGAGGAGGGAGGCAGGAGGGGGGGGGTAGAGGGGCTGGGCTATGGAGAGGAGGAGGAGGGAGGAAGGGCGGGGTAGAGGGGCTGGGCTATGGAGAGGAAGAGGCAGGGGGAGAGGGGCTGGGCTATGGAGAGGAGGAGGGAGGCAGGGGGTAGAGGGGCTGGGCTGTAGAGAGGAGGAGGAGGGAGGCGGGGGTAGAGGGGCTGGGCTATGGAGAGGATGAGAGAGGGGCTGGGCTATGGAGAGGAGGAGGAGGAGGAGGGAGGGAGGCAGGCGGGAGGTAGAGGGGCTGGGCTATGGAGAGGAGAGGAGTAGGGTGGAGGGGGCGTGTGAATGAGATGGAACCCGAGGGAGGCAGGGGGGTAGAGGGGCTGGGCTATAGAGAGGAGGAGGAGGGGGAGATGGGGGGCTGGGCTATGGAGAGGAGGAGGGAGGCAGGGGGTAGAGGGGTTGGGCTATGGAGAGGAGGAGGAGGGGGTGTGCAGGGGAGGGAGAAGGCTATGGAGAGGAGGAGGAGGGGGCGTGCAGGGGGAGGGAGAGGGGCTGGGCTATGGAGAGGAGAGGAGTAGGGTGGAGGGGGCATGTGAATGAGATGGAACCCGAGGGAGGCAGGGGGGTAGAGGGGCTGGGCTATGGAGAGGGGGAGAGGGGGGACTGGGCTATGGAGAGGAGGAGGGAGGCAGAGGGGGTAGAGGGGCTGGGCTGTAGAGAGGAGGAGGAGGAGGCAGGGGGTAGAGGGGCTGGGCTATGGAGAGGAGGAGGAGGGGGAGAGGGGGGCTGGGCTATGGAGAGGAGGAGGGAGGCAGGGGGGTAGAGGGGCTGGGCTATGGAGAGGAGGAGGAGGGAGAGAGGCAGGCGGGAGGTAGAGGGGCTGGGCTATGGAGAGAAGGAGGAGGGGGCGTGCAGGGGAGGGAGAAGGCTATGGAGAGGAGGAGGAGGGGGCATGGAGGGAGAGGGGCTGGGCTATGGAGAGGAGAGGAGTAGGGTGGAGGGGGGCGTGTGAATGAGATGGAACCCTTTAGGGAGACAAGCAGCATGGGAAAGAGATAGTGGTGTCAGGCTACTCAGCTGGGTGTGATGGTGGAGAGATAGTGGTGTCAAGCTACTCAGCTGGGTGTGATGGGGAGAGCTAGTGGTGTCAGGCTACTCAGCTGGGTGTGATGGGGAGAGCTAGTGGTGTCAGGCTACTCAGCTGGGTGTGATGGGGAGAGATAGTGGTGTCAGGCTACTCAGCTGGGTGTGATGGGGAGAGATAGTGGTGTCAGGCTACTCAGCTGGGTGTGGTGGGGAAGAGATAGTGGTGTCAGGCTACTCAGCTGGGTGTGATGGGGGAGAGATAGTGGTGTCAGGCTACTCAGCTGGGTGTGATGGGGAGAGATAGTGGTGTCAGGCTACTCAGCTGGGTATGGTGGGGAAGAGATAGTGGTGTCAGGCTACTCAGCTGGGTGTGGTGGGGAAGAGATAGTGGTGTCCAGCTACTCAGCTGGGAGTGATGGGGAAGAGACTTCCTGTAGAAAGGATATATTGGTCTGTGTGTGCTTGTGTATGTATCAGGAGGGTGTGTATTTATTTTTATTTTTTATTTATTTTTTATTTCACCTTTATTTAACCAGGTAGGCTAGTTGAGAACAAGTTCTCGTTTGCAACTGCGACCTGGCCAAAATAAAGCATAGCAGTGTGAACAGACAACACAGAGTTACACATGGAGTAAACAATTAACAAGTCAATAACACAGTAGAAAAAAAATGGGCAGTCTATATACAATGTGTGCTAAAGGCATGAGGAGGTAGGCGAATAATACAATTTTGCAGATTAACACTGGAGTGATAAATGATCAGATGGTCATGTACAGGTAGAGATATTGGTGTGCAAAAGAGCAGAAAAGTAAATAAATAAAAAACAGTATAAAAACAGTATGGGAATGAGGTAGGTGAAAATGGGTGGGCTATTTACCAATAGACTATGTACAGCTGCAGCGATCGGTTAGCTGATGTGATGTGATGGCATATCTCATGAATGTGTTTATGCTGTAGGCTGGATCTTCCTCTGCATCTTCCTCTGTAGCTGACATATGTCAAGGTTATCCTGAAATGTTCTGTCTATATCTATACTCCCTACAGAATGACATTGAAGATCGGAAAACATGTCCAGAATAAATGACCAAATCAGCTGTTCCACGGTAACCGCTAGCTGATGTGTGGTTTGAGTGTTCTGTTACATGGCCACCACCTATCATCTAAGTGGGTGCTGCTACACATTAGCGGTGGTGGCAGGCTACTCAGTGGTTTGAGTGTTCTGTTACATGGCCACCACCTATCATCTAAGTGGGTGCTGCTACACGTTAGCGGTGGTGGCAGGCTACTCAGTGGTTTGACTGTTCTGTTACATGGCCACCACCTATCATCTAAGTGGGTGCTGCTACACGTTAGCGGTGGTGGCAGGCTACTCAGCGGTTTGACTGTTCTGTTTGAGTGTTCTGTCAGCGGTTTGACTGTTCTGTTACATGGCCACCACCTATCATCTAAGTGGGTGCTGCTACACGTTAGCGGTGGTGGCAGGCTACTCAGCGGTTTGAGTGTTCTGTTACAACATGGCCACCACCTATCATCTAAGTGGGTGCTGCTACACGTTAGCGGTGGTGGCAGGCTACTCAGCGGTTTGACTGTTCTGTTACAACATGGCCACCACCTATCATCTAAGTGGGTGCTGCTACACGTTAGCGGTGGATGGGGTGAGTTCCCCCCCGACTGATGTGTGTTCCATTATTACTTCCGACAGTATATCATATACTGTGTAGCTGGGTTTATTGTTATGGAAATCACAGTTTGAAGGTCAAGAAGCAGCCCCTCCTTCCATGTTCTCATTAAATGGTGTTTAACGTTCACCCGCCCGCTGTTAAAGTGCTTTTATAATTTTAGTGTCGGTAAACTCCAAGCTCTCCAAAAATATTGATGGGTTACTTTGATAGGAAAGGGCCATATTATGTGAAAATAGGGTTCAAATCTACTGAGAGGAGGAGCCTAATAACAGTCAAGCTCTAATCACAGCAGGCTTGCTCCAGTCCCATACAGCCATCAGTCCCAAACAGATCAAGTCATTTGTTTGAGTGTCATGTGCAGGACAGACAGTGTGACCGTGTGCTGGATCATTGATTAGGAGATAAATAATTAGAGTGAGGTAATGAAGATTAACACGTTTTATCTCTCAGGACCTCTTCATTGATTTTGCGGTGGTAGTTCAGTAATACATTCAGATTTGAGTGACCTTGCCTGACACCTGAAGACACGTGTTAGCTCCCCAAGCAAATGCCTAGGTCTTTAGCTCAGTGGGCTAACGCAGTCTTGAGATCCAGGTTCGAAACCTGGTCATTGACACATTTTTTTTTCAATGAGAAAGAGCAGTCCTTTATTTACTAGATGCAATTCATTAATAAAAAATAGACTGGATGTGTGACAGACGTGGAAAACGTCGCTGTGTGGAACCTCATGTCTTTCTCCCAAGGAGTGCAGTTTCCATGGCAACGTGGTCTTGCAGGGTAGGTAAGCAGCTGTGTGTGGATGTAGTGGGCTAGTCTCTGGGAAGCAGCCGTTTGGCAATATGAGATGACATCATACTGCTGAAATAGAGCCTTATTCTGCTAATTGGAATTGTGATTTGCAGAGGTTTTACTGTGGTTACAAACCTATTTATTTGAACAGTTAGGCTAAAACTTTTAATTTGTCGCATTTTGGATTTGAGATCAAATGTTTAATACGAGGCAACAGTACAGAATGTCACCTTTTATTTGAGGGTATTTTCATACATACAGTGCCTTCAGAAAGTATTCATACCCCTCGACTTATTCCACATTTTGTTGTTACAGCCTAAATTCAAAACGGATCAAATCATGTTTTTTTCTCACCCACCTACACGCAATAATACCCCATAATGACAAAGTGAACATGGGTTTTTAGAAAATGTTGCACATTTCTTGAAAATGAAATACAGAAATATCTCATTTACAGAAGTATTCACACCCCTGAGTGAATACTTTGTAGAATAACTTTTTGACAGCGATTACATCTTGTATCTGGATAAGGGGTGAGAAAAATTCAGGCTGTAACACAACAAAATGTGGAATAAGTCAAGGGGTATGAATACTTTCTGAAGGCCCTGTATCTGTTTCACGGTTTAGAAATGAAAGTCCCCCAATTTGAAGGTGTCATAAGTATTTGGATTTAGTTAAATGTAGTATTTGGTCCCATATTCCTGGCACACAATGACTACATCAAGCTTGAAGCTCAATAAACTTGGGTGCATTTGCAGTTTGTTTTGTCTGTGTTTCAGATTGTTGTGCCCAATAGAAATGAATGGTAAATAACGTATTGTCCTTTTTTGGTCACTTTTACTGTAAATAAGAATAGAATATGTTTCTGAACACTTCTACGTTAATGAGATCATGCCACCAAAACATGCTTACCACTCACCATTACCAATAACAGGGGAGGTTAGCATTTGGGGGGGGGGGGGTGTGACTCTGGCTCATCCAATCAGACAATAGGCTACATTCAGGCTGTCAGTTGCTGTGTGGATTCTGGGTTTTCTGGCGAAATCTCTTCTCAGTATTTTCAACACAAAGAATTCAATAAAAGTACCTATTCTAAAACAAGCGAGAGATGCACCTGTTTTATAACATGCACTAGATATTTTTGGCTGCACCCTCCAGTGATGTTGGTTGAAGCGTTATCCCTCCCTCCTCCAGGGATCAGTGTTATGCCCACTCAGCCTGCTATATATGTCAGCTGTAGCCAGCAGCAGTAGAGTGTGGTGATGCTGCATCACTGTGGGGGTGTAGGTTCTACAGCGGGTAGTGTTGTTTGTGTGCCTGAGGCTGAGGAAGGTTGTCCTACTCTAGCTAGTCTTGCGGTATCGATTGAAGACCACCCCTGTAGAGCAGAGTAATTCACCACTCCTGTTACAACAAGCCACTAACCATCTGGCTTACAGGTCCTTCAGAAAGTGTTCACACTTCTCGACTTTCTCCACATGTTGTTGTGTTACAGCCTGAGTTTAAAATGGATTACATTTATATGTTGTGTCACTGGCCTACACACAATACCCCATAATGTCAAAATTGAATTATGTTTTTAGAAATATTTACAAGTATTTAAGGATTCATCCCCTTTGCTACGGCAAGGCTAAATAAGTTCAGGAGTAAAAATGTGCGTAATAAGTCACATAATAAGTTGCATGGACTCAATGTGTGTGTAATAATAGTGTTTACCATAATTGACTACCTCATCTCTGTACCCCCACACATAACATTTTCTGTAAGGTCCCTCAGTCAAGTAGTGAATTTCCAACACAGATTCAACCACAAAGACCATGGAGGTTTTCCAATGCCTCGCAAAGAAGGGCACCTATTGGTAGATGGCTAAAAATGGACAAAGCAGACATTTAAATATCCCTTTGAGCATGGTGAAGTTATTAATTACACTTTGGATGGTGTATCGATACACCCAGTCACTAACACAGTTGCCGGAGAGGAAGGAAACCGCTCCAGGATTTGACCATGAGGCCAATGGTGACTTTAAAACAGTTAGAGTATGATGGCTGTGATAGGAGGAAACTGAGGATGAATCAACAACATTGTAGTTACTCCACAATACTAACCTAAATGACAGAGTGAAAAGAAGGAAGCCTGTACAGAATAAAAATATTCCAAAACATGCATCCTGTATGCATTAAGGTACAAAAGTAAAACTGCAAAAAATGTGGGGAAAATCCAGCACAACACTGACTACCACAGTTCATATTTTCAACCATGGTGGTGGCTGCATCATGTTATTGGTATGCTTGTCATCGGCAAGGACTAGGGAGTTTTGTAGGATAAAAAGAAACTGAATAGAGCTCAGAACAGGCACAATCCTAGAGGAAAACCTGACCCAGTCTGCGTTCCATCAGACACTGAGAGAAAAATTATATATATATAAAAATTCACCTTTCAGCAGGACAATAAGCTAAAACACAAGATCACTGGATTTGCTTACCAAGATGAACCACTGCCCTGATTTACCACTCTTCCCAGTAAGGCATGTGTATGTATGTTCAGTTAATTTGTATCAATGAATTCCATTCAAGTCCATAAGCCTTGAAGGTTTATCCCCCAACAACAACATCACAAAGTAATGAATGTGTGTGTTCCACAGGGCTCATTCCCAGTGCATTTACAGCTGGTTCTGGTCTTGCGGCCCTCCACCTTATTCCAGCGGACGCTCTCCGACATCTTCTTCAAGTTCAACAGGGATGAGTTCAAGATGAAGGTGCCGGTGTGTTTTTTTTATATGCATGTGCACGTCTGATGTGAGGACGTTAGTGGACCTTTGTATGCGTCTCATATGTCGGTTAATGTGTGTTGACTCTCCTCGCTGTGTCTCAGGTGGTGATGCTGAGCTCTGTGACTGAGCTCCATGCCTACATCGACCGGACTCAGCTGCCCCAGGAGCTGGGAGGAACCCAGGATTACTGCCATGATACCTGGATCTCACATCGCACCGTGAGTACCCTACTACCATACCCTTCCCACCAGACCCCTGACAGACTACATAGGGCCCAATCCCAACATGATACCTGGATCTCACACCGCACCATGAGTACCCTACTACAATACCCTTCCCACCAGACCCCTGACAGACTACATAGGGCCCAATCCCAACATGATACCTGGATCTCACACCGCACCGTGAGTACCCTACTACCATACCCTTCTCACCAGACCCCTGACAGACTACATAGGGCCCAATCCCAACATGATACCTGGATCTCACACCGCACCGTGAGTACCGTACTACCATACCCTTCTCACCAGACCCCTGAAAGACTACATAGGGCCCAATCCCAACATGATACCTGGATCTCACACCGCACCGTGAGTACCGTACTACCATACCATTCTCACCAGACCCCTGAAAGACTACATAGGGCCCAATCCTAACATGATACCTGGATCTCACACCGCACCGTGAGTACCCTACTACCCTACCCTTCTCACCAGACCCCTGACAGACTACATAGGGCCCAATCCCAACTTGATATCAGGTCACTGAACTGAACTCATTCTAAACTGTCCCATTAGTCCACCCCATCTCAATAGGATGTGTGTGTGTTTCTAACCAGTGATGACACAATTGGGTTGTGTTTGTCCGATCCTCAGGCTATCGAGGCCTTTGCTCTGATGGTGAAGACCACGGCTCAGACCCTGCAGTCGTTTGGGACGGAGCTGGCCGAGACCGAGCTACCCAACGACGCCCAGGCCACGTCCAACCTGCTGGCCACACACACCGAGAAGAAAGGACAGATGAAGGTAAAGGCACGGAGGGACCAAGTCATTAATATACAGACTATTATCAAAAACTCCATGTTTTAAGTGATCGTGTTGAGGTTGTTTCATTTGAAGTTCAAGGCACAGTTAAACATTCAGTTCATTCTGATTGGTTCCTGATGTTTGTGTTTCTCAGGGGAAAGATATACTGAAGAACAGACTTTGGCTGTAGCTGAGACTGTATACTCTGTACTGTCCAATGGTAGATCCCTCTAACTGATGTGTCCATGTCCTGACTCTCTCCCAGGAGGACCTGTGTGTGGCACTGAGCCAGGGAGGCCGGCTCCTGGAGAGCATCAACGAGCCCCTGCAGAGAGAACCCGACTATAAAATGAACCAGGACGAGCTGGAGAACCTGGCCACCGTGCAGAGGTCAGGGGGACAGGGGTCAAGGGTCAGGCTTAGAGGTACTCTCATACCTAAGAAGTAGTCTAAAGTTGTGTTGTTTAGATCATACTAAATCTGTATGTTTGCCTCAATCTTAAATTAATGGAAAAGTTTAGCACCATATACATTTTAAGGTGAACTGTCCCTTTAATGCTAATGAAATAGGTTGAGAAAGGGACAGGGTACAGTAGGAGCAAAAGAGATAGGAAATAAGACAGAGAGATCCTGAGGTCCAACTGGTTATGGAACAGTCAAGATTCATGTTCTCTAGTATCAATGCTGGTGTGTGTCTTGCTAGAAGTTACCTAGAACTCTACTCTCTCATCTCCCATCATGACCCTGAACCTTCTAGGCTGTGTTCTGCCGCGCTGCAGTGAAATCTGCCCCCATGCCATTCTGGTGTATTTTTGGAGTACGGGGATAGGATGCATAGTGGCAGCACTCACAGCTGCTGAGCAGAATTGGGAGAACAAAGGAAAGAAAACTGCAGTGTTTCATAACCCAAAACATTATGTTGGTTATACTGTAAAGTGCTCTGCTCTTGGAGGAGTAGGTTATGTAAGGGATTTGATTAAACACAGGACTTTGGTTTGGTTTCAATGAATAGATAATTCTGGTTTCACTTAGTGATACTTTGAGATCCAAGCTGAAATACCATTGTTAGCTTTTTTTTCTTTGACTACTCTCCATCCCTTCATTCCCCTTTCATTTCTCCCTCCTTCCTTCCTTCCTTCCCTCCCTCCCTCCCTCCCTCCCTCCCTCCATCCATCTCTCTCTCTCCATCCCTTCATTCCCCTTTCATTTCTCCCTCCTTCCTTCCTTCCCTCCCTCCCTCCCTCCCTCCATCCATCTCTCTCTCTCCATCCCTTCATTCCCCTTTCATTTCTCCCTCCCTCCCTCCATCCATCTCTCTCTCTCCATCCCTTCATTCCCCTTTCATTTCTCCCTCCCTCCATCCATCTCTCTCTCCATACCTTCATTCCCCTTTCATTTCTCCCTCCCTCCATCCCTCCCTCCCTCCATCCATCTCTCTCTCTCCATCCCTTCATTCCCCTTTCATTTCTCCCTCCATCCATCTCTCTCTCTCCATCCCTTCATTCCCCTTTCATTTCTCCCTCCCTCCATCCCTCCCTCCATCCATCTCTCTCTCTCCATCCCTTCATTCCCCTTTCATTTCTCCCTCCATCCATCTCTCTCTCTCCATCCCTTCATTCCCCTTTCATTTCTCCCTCCCTCCATCCATCTCTCTCCATCCCTTCATTCCCCTTTCATTTCTCCCTCCATCCATCTCTCTCTCTCTCCATCCCTTCATTCCCCTTTCATTTCTCCCTCCCTCCCTCCCTCCATCCATCTCTCGCTCTCCATCCCTTCATTCCCCTTTCATTTCTCCCTCCCTCCCTCCATCCATCTCTCTCTCCATCCCTTCATTCCCCTTTCATTTCTCCCTCCCTCCATCCATCTCTCTCTCCATCCCTTCATTCCCCTTTCATTTCTCCCTCCCTCCCTCCCTCCATCCATCTCTCTCTCTCCATCCCTTCATTCCCCTTTCATTTCTCCCTCCCTCCATCTCTCTCTCCATCCCTTCATTCCCCTTTCATTTCTCCCTCCATCCATCTCTCTCTCTCCATCCCTTCATTCCCCTTTCATTTCACCCTCCCTCCCTCCATCCATCTCTCGCTCTCCATCCCTTCATTCCCCTTTCATTTCTCCCTCCCTCCATCCATCTCTCTCTCCATCCCTTCATTCCCCTTTCATTTCTCCCTCCCTCCCTCCATCCATCTCTCTCTCCATCAATTAATTCCCCTTTCATTTCTCCTTCCCTCCATCCATCCATCTCTCTCTCCATCCCTTCATTCCCCTTTCATTTCTCTCCCTCCCTCCATCCATCTCTCTCTCTCCATCCCTTCATTCCCCTTTCATTTCTCCCTCCCTCCCTCCATCCATCCATCTCTCTCTCCATCCCTTCATTCCCCTTTCATTTCTCTCTCTCTCCATCCCTTCATTCCCCTTTCATTTCTCCCTCCCTCCCTCCATCCATCTCTCTCTCTCCATCCCTTCATTCCCCTTTCATTTCTCCCTCCCTCCATCCATCTCTCTCTCTACATCCCTTCATTCCCCTTTAATTTCTCCCTCCCTCCATCCATCTCTCTCTCTCCATCCCTTCATTCCCCTTTCATTTCTCCCTCCCTCCATCCATCTCTCTCTCTCCATCCCTTCATTCCCCTTTCATTTCTCCCTCCCTCCCTCCATCCATCTCTCTCTCTCCATCCCTTCATTCCCCTTTCATTTCTCCCTCCCTCCCTCCATCCATCTCTCTCTCTCCATCCCTTCATTCCCCTTTCATTTCTCCCTCCCTCCCTCCATCCATCCCTTCATTCCCCTTTCATTTCTCCCTCCCTCCCTCCATCCATCTCTCTCTCTCCATCCCTTCATTCCCCTTCCATTTCTCCCTCCCTCCATCCATCTCTCTCTCTCCATCCCTTCATTCCCCTTTCATTTCTCCCTCCATCTCTCTCTCTCCATCCCTTCATTCGTCTACCGTTCTTCCTCCATCCATGTGTAGACTGCTGGGCCAGCTGGATGAGACAGAGACGGCGTTTGATGATTTCTGGGAGAGACACCAGACCAAGCTGGAACAGTGTCTGCAACTCCGCCATTTTGAATACTACTTCCGTGAGGTGAGGGGAACAGGGACACGAGAGCATCATGGGAGATGTAGTCACTGTTTGTCAATTTGTAGTGTGTGTGTCTGTCTGTGTGTCTGTCTGTGTGTCTGTCTGTGTGTGTGTGTTCTGACTCTACCTGTCCCTCACTTTGGGTGTTCAGGTGCGTGCCCAGCTGGATGTGGTGTCAGAGCGGGTAGAGGCGTTCTCGGAGGTTGGCATCAGTCCCGCCCATGCAGAACACATCCTACGAGAACTCAACAGCCAGGAGGAGAAAGCCTGTGTAAGACACAAACACACACACTTCATCCCAATAGCACACAACATCCTCCCCATAGCTCAACTTGTCTAACAGATCCAAAACACGATGAGTGAAATGAATGTAGAAACTTGAATGATGAGATTCCACCAGCTGACATGGGTCGTATCCTGTTTCCACTCTAGTTGTACCCCAGTACATTATAGACCCCATTCATCTCAATGACAGTATTGACTTTACAGATTAGACTCACGTGCAGTGGACCATACCTCCTATTGGTTGGTTCACACATGGTGTGAACCATGGTTCACACATGAAATCTCACATGAAATCTTTACAGACTGTATACGTTTTGTAAGTCGCTCTGGATAAGAGCGTCTGCTAAATGACTTAAATGTAAATGTAATGTAAATGTGTAAAATGATGAGTTGGCTGTTATGCATCGGCCTTTATTTCAGAGGCAACTAGGAAGTAACATGGATTTAATGGCTTTCCATTATGACTGCTTTGTTCATATTTATTTTGTTTTATTGTGTAGTTGTCGTGTGTGTGTGTGTGTTCTCACCTGCCTGTGTCTCTCTCTCCAGGATGTGTTGGACTGGGCTCTGTCCCTGGCCGCTGAGGGGGATGGGCTGATTGAGAGTGCTCACTATGCTGAGGACTCCATCCTGCCAAAGTGCAGTGAGCTGAGGGCCATGTGTGATGAGGTCACCTCCTTCCTCAAGACCAAGAAGGTCCTCCTCCTGAGGGCCATGGAACTGCACCACTGTCTGGAGAAGGTGAGGGCTGGAGGGGAGAAGTAGGGTCATGGAGCTGCACTACTGTCTGAAGAAGGTGAGGGAAGAAGTAGGGCCATGGAGCTGCACCACTGTCCTGAGAAGGTGAGGGCTGGAGGGGAGAACTAGGGTCATGGAAACACTGGTAAACCCTGGTTTAGATGGGGATCAGTAACCGGGTGATTGGTCAATGTAGCCCTCTAGTAGGTGAGAGCTGATGGAATCTTTCTGATGTATGACAAGTGTCAAGGTATAAGAGTTCGGGTTTGAGTTCAGCCAGGTAAGGATTCATTCTCCCTCTGACCTATGGTATAATGAATCCCTCCCTCCCTCCCTCCCTCCCACCCTAGGCATCGAGGTGGTGTGAGGAAGGGATCTACCTCCTTGCCTCCCAGCCGGTAGATAGATGTCAGTCTCAGGATGGGGCGGAGGCCGCGCTACAGGAGCTGGAGAAGTACCTGGACACGGCCGCCCAACACCAGATAACCGACCTCAACGCCATCTGGAGGGACTATGACTCCATCCTCAACCCAGAGCTCAGGGTAGGTGGCGCCCCATAGAGGCACCAGATATACATTACATGAGAAAACATTGTATTTGGTGGGCCAGTTGTTTTGAACACGAGACGTGACCAGGAGGTCGAGATATTTTTCCAGGTTTTTCCTCCCCTCTCCACGTGGTCAGGAAAAACTCCTGGCCCCAAGTATAATCAAACGATTGAATAGAGACGAGGAGAGGAAGACATCTTTTACTATTGAGCTACACCCTCAAAATGTCAGCATTTAACCCTCCCTCCCCTCTGTGTGTGTTAACAGGAGCAGGTGGAAAAGGTGTTTCAAAAGCAGGTGTCCATGCAGGAGATGTTTGAGAAGAGGAGGGTCAGTCTGAAGAAGCTGGCAGCCAAACAGACACGGCCCGTCCAACCAGTGGCTCCCAGGCCTGAAGCCATCATCAAGTTCCCCATGTCCCCTCCTGGTGAATACCACACTCTGCGCCACATGTCACACTGGTCGTCACTATCTGACTCTACCTTTCCCTCCCCGTCTCTCTGGTTCTGACTCTACCCTTCCCTCCCCTGTCTCTCTGGTTCTGACTCTACCTTTCCCTCCCTGTCTCTCTGGTTCTGACTCTACCTTTCCCTCCCTGTCTCTCTGGTTCTGACTCTACCTTTCCCTCCCTGTCTCTCTGGTTCTGACTCTACCTTTCCCTCCCTGTCTCTCTGGTTCTGACTCTACCCTTCCCTCCCCTGTCTCTCTGGTTCTGACTCTACCTTTCCCTCCCTGTCTCTCTGGTTCTGACTCTACCTTTCCCTCCCCGTCTCTCTGGTTCTGACTCTACCCTTCCCTCCCCTGTCTCTCTGGTTCTGACTCTACCTTTCCCTCCCTGTCTCTCTGGTTCTGACTCTACCTTTCCCTCCCCTGACTCTACCTTTCCCTCCCTGTCTCTCTGGTTCTGACTCTACCTTTCCCTCCCTGTCTCTCTGGCTCTGACTCTACCTTTCCCTTCCTGTTTCTCTGGTTCTGACTCTACCTTTCCCTCCCCGTCTCTCTGGTTCTGACTCTACCTTTCCCTCCCTGTCTCTCTGGTTCTGTGTCTCTCTGGTTCTGACTCTACCTTTCCCTCCCTGTCTCTCTGGTTCTGACTCTACCTTTCCCTCCCTGTCTCTCTGGTTCTGACTCTACCTTTCCCTCCCTGTCTCTCTGGTTCTGACTCTACCTTTCCCTCCCTGTCTCTCTGGTTCTGACTCTACCTTTCCCTCCCTGTCTCTCTGGTTCTGACTCTACCTTTCCCTCCCTGTCTCTCTGGTTCTGACTCTACCTTTCCCTCCCTGTCTCTCTGGTTCTACCTTTCCCTCCCTGTCTCTCTGGTTCTGACTCTACCCTTCCCTCCCCGTCTCTCTGGTTCTGACTCTACCTTTCCCTCCCTGTCTCTCTGGTTCTGACTACCTTTCCCTCCCTGTCTCTCTGGTTCTGACTACCTTTCCCTCCCTGTCTCTCTGGTTCTGACTACCTTTCCCTCCCTGTCTCTCTGGTTCTGACTACCTTTCCCTCCCTGTCTCTCTGGTTCTGACTCTACCTTTCCCTCCCTGTCTCTCTGGTTCTGACTCTACCTTTCCCTCCCTGTCTCTCTGGTTCTGACTCTACCTTTCCCTCCCTGTCTCTCTGGTTCTGACTCTACCTTTCCCTCCCTGTCTCTCTGGTTCTGACTCTACCTTTCCCTCCCTGTCTCTCTGGTTCTGACTCTACCTTTCCCTCCCTGTCTCTCTGGTTCTGACTCTACCTTTCCCTCCCTGTCTCTCTGGTTCTGACTCTACCTTTCCCTCCCTGTCTCTCTGGTTCTGACTACCTTTCCCTCCCTGTCTCTCTGGTTCTGACTCTACCTTTCCCTCCCTGTCTCTCTGGTTCTGACTCTACGAGTTGTTTTGCAGGTCAGCAGTAGTCTCTCCTGTTTCTGATTGCCATCTAGTGGCATGTAAGAATTGCAATTGTGCCTTAACCTTTCTAGCGCGGAACCCCTCGACAACATTCCCCTGAAAAGGCAGCGCGCAAAATTCAATAATATTTTTTTGAAATATGTAACTTTCACACATTAACAAGTCCAATACAGCAAATGAAAGATAAACATCTTGTTAATCTACCCATCATGTCTGACTTAAAAAATGCTTTACAGCTAAAGCACAACATATGATTATGTTAGGTCATAGCCAAGTCAAAAAAACACAGCCATTTCTACAGCCAAAGATAGGAGTCACAAAAAGCAGAAATATAGATCAAATTAATCTCTAAACTTTGATGATCTTCATCAGAAGACACTCATAGGACATCATGTTACACAATACATTCGATAATGTGCATATTTATATCCAAAAATCTTAGTTTACATTGGCGCCTTACGTGCAGTAATGTTTTGATTCCAAAACATCTGGTGATTTTGCAGAAATACTCATAATAAACATTGATAAAAGATAGTGTTATTCACAGAATTAAAGATAGACTTCTCCTTAATGCAACCTCTGTGTCAGATTTCAAAAAAACTTTATGGAAAAAGCATAATCTGAGAACGGCGCTCACAACCCAAAACAGCCAGAGGAATATCCGCCATTTTGGAATCAACAAAGTTAGAAACAACACCATAAATATTCACTTACCTTTGATGATCTTCATCAGAAGGCACTCCCAGGAATCCCAGTTTGACAATAAATGACTGATTTGTTCCATAACGTTCCATCATTTATGTCCAAATAGCCACTTGTTGTTAGTGTGTTCAGCCCAGTAATCCATCTTCATGAGGCGCAGGCACTTCATCCAGACAAAAACTCGAAAAGTTCCGTTACAGTCCTTTAGAAACATGTCAAACGATGTATGGAATCAGTCTTTAGGATGTTTTTAACATAAAACATCAATAATGTTCCAAACGGAGAATTCCTTTGTCTTCAGAAAAGCACTGGAAGTCTGTCGGGTGCGCGCTTCATGAGACCAAGGCTCTCTGCCAGACCACTGACTCAAAGAGGTCTCATGAGCCCCTCCTTTATAGTAGAATCCTCAAACCAGTTTCTAAAGACCGTTGACATCTAGTGGTATCCCTAGGAAGTGTAACCTCATCCATATCTCAATGTGTATTTGGTAGGCCAAGCTTTGAAAAACTACAAACCTCAGATGTCCCACTTCCTGGTTGGATTTTTCTCAGGTTTTCGCCTGCCATATGAGTTCTGTTATACTCATAGACACCATTCAAACAGTTTTAGAAACGTCTGAGTGTTTTCTATCCAATACTAATAATATTATGCATATATTAGCATCTGGGACAGAGTAGGAGGCAGTTCACTCTGGGCATGCTATTCATCCAAAAGTGAAAATGCTGCCCCCTATCCCAAAAAGGTTCAACAATATCTCATTCCCCAACAATATATCATTGATTGATTGAAATGACTTTTTTGTTGGTTGTTTGTAGTTCAGATGAGTAGTTCTTATCCCGTCTTTCTGTTTCTTGTAGCTCACAGGAGTCAAGAGTCAAGGAATGCAGAGGACAACATCTTGAACGTAGAAAACTGCAGAATAGTGGAGGTCCAGGTACAGAACGACGGCAGCAGACACGGCTCTCTGTCTGAGGAGGAGGAGAACCTGGCTGTGCTACGACGGTAGGGTCAGGGGTCAAAGGTCAATGATGTCATACTATAGCCTGAAATGCCTTAAAATAAATCAGTGAATGGCCTCCCGAGTGGCTCAGTGGTCTACTGCACTTGAAGCGTCACTACAGCCCCGGATCAATCCCAGGCTGTGTCACAACCGGCCGTGACCGGGAGTCCCTTAGGGCGGCGCACAATTGGCCCAGTGTCGTCAGGGTTAGGGGAGGGTTTGGCCGGGGGGGCTTTACTTGGATCATCGGGCTAAAGCGACTCGTGGCGGGCCGGGCGCCTGCAGGCTGACTTCGGTCGTCAGCTGGACGGTGTTTCCTCCAACACATTGGTGCAGCTGGCTTCCTGGTTAAGAGGACAGGTGTTAAGAAGCGCGGTGTGGCGGGTCATGTTTGGGAAGACGCATTACACGACCTTCGAGTCCATTGGGGAGTTTCAGCGATGAGACAAGATCTAAATTGGGGAGAAAAAGGAGGTGAAAAAATATATTTTAAAAAACAATATCAATTCATCCTCTTGTGAAACACAATTGAAAAGAGATGGTTAGAAAGATAGTTAGATATTTCATACTTGGTATAGTTTATCAAAATAATAATACAATATGTTGATGTTAAATAGAATGTTGTTGTTTTGTTCCTACAGACATGTAATGAACGAGCTGTTGGAGACTGAGAGGGCGTACGTAGAGGAGCTTCTCTGTGTACTGCAGGTGTGTCACCGCTAGAGGTCGCCACTACTCCACTTACTGTCCTAAATGTAGTAATACATATACATACATACAGTGCCTTGAGAAAGTATTCGGCCCCCTTGAACTTTGCGACCTTTTGCCACATTTCAGGCTTCAAACATAAAGATATAAAACTGTATTTGTTTTGTGAAGAATCAACAACAAGTGGGACACAATCATTAAGTGGAACGACATTTATTGGATATTTCAAACTTTTTTAACAAATCAAAAACTGAAAAATTGGGCGTGCAAAATTATTCAGCCCCCTTAAGATAATACTTTGTAGCACCACCTTTTGCTGCGATTACAGCTGTAAGTCGCTTGGGGTATCTCTCTATCAGTTTTGCACATCGAGAGACTGACATTTTTTCCCATTCCTCCTTGCAAAACAGCTCGAGCTCAGTGAGGTTGGATTGAGAGCATTTGTGAACAGCAGTTTTCAGTTCTTTCCACAGATTCTCAATTGGATTCAGGTCTGGACTTTGACTTGGCCATTCTAACACCTGGATATGTTTATTTTTGAACCACTCCATTGTAGATTTTGCTTTATGTTTTGGATCATTGTCTTGTTGGAAGACAAATCTCCGTCCCAGTCTCAGGTCTTTTGCAGACTCCATCAGGTTTTCTTCCAGAATGGTCCTGTATTTGGCTCCATCCATCTTCCCATCATTTTTAACCATCTTCCCTGTCCCTGCTGAAGAAAAGCAGGACCAAACCATGATGCTGCCACCACCATGTTTGACAGTGGGGATGGTGTGTTCAGGGTGATGAGCTGTGTTGCTTTTACGCCAAACATAACATTTTGCATTGTTGCCAAAAAGTTCAATTTTGGTTTCATCTGACCAGAGCACCTTCTTCCACATGTTTGGTGTGTCTCCCAGGTGGCTTGTGGCAAACTTTATACAACACTTTTAATGGATATCTTTAAGAAATGGCTTTCTTCTTGCCACTCTTCCATAAAGTCCAGATTTGTGCAATATACGACTGATTGTTGTCCTATGGACAGAGTCTCCCACCTCAGCTGTAGATCTCTGCAGTTCATCCAGAGTGATCATGGGCCTCTTGGCTGCATCTCTGATCAGTCTTCTCCTTGTATGAGCTGAAAGTTTAGAGGGGCGGCCAGGTCTTGGTAGATTTGCAGTGGTCTGATACTCCTTCCATTTCAATATTATCGCTTGCACAGTGCTCCTTGGGATGTTTAAAGCTTGGGAAATCTTTTTGTATCCAAATCCGGCTTTAAACTTCTTCACAACAGTATCTCGGACCTGCCTGGTGTGTTCTTTGTTCTTCATTATGCTCTCTGCGCTTTTAACGGACCTCTGAGACTATCACAGTGCAAGTGCATTTATACGGAGACTTGATTACACACAGGTGGATTGTATTTATCATCATTAGTCATTTAGGTCAACAATGGATCATTCAGAGATCCTCACTGAACTTCTGGAGAGAGTTTGCTGCACTGAAAGTAAAGGGGCTGAATAATTTTGCACACCCAATTTTTCAGTTTTTGATTTGTTAAAAAAGTTTGAAATATCCAATAAATGTCGTTCCACTTCATGATTGTGTCCCACCTGTTGTTGATTCTTCAGAAAAAAAGACAGTTTTATATCTTTATGTTTGAAGCCTGAAATGTGGCAAAAGGTCGCAAAGTTCAAGGGGGCCGAATACTTTCGCAAGGCACTGTATATACACTGCTCAAAAAAAATAAAGGGAACACTAAAATAACACATGCTACATCTGAATGAATGAAATATTCTTATTAAATACTTTTGTCTTTACAAAGTTGAATGTGCTGACAACAAATCACACAAAAATTATCAATGGAAATCAAATTTACCAACCCATGGAGGTCTGGATTTGGAGTCACACTCAAATTTAAAGTGGAAAACCACACTACAGGCTGATCCAACTTTGATGTAATGTCCTTAAAACAAGTCAAAATGAGGCTCAGTAGTGTGTGTGGCCTCCACATGCCTCTATGACCTCCCTACAACGCCTGGGCATGCTCCTGATGAGGTGGCGGATGGTCTCCTGAGGGATCCCCTCCCAGACCTGGACTAAAGCATCCGCCAACTCCTGGACAGTCTGTGGTGCAACGTGGCATTGGTGGATGGAGCGGGTCATGATGTCCCAGATGTGCTCAATTGGATTCAGGTCTGGGGAACGGGCGGGCCAGTCCATAGCATCAATGCCTTACTCTTGCAGGAACTGATGACACACTCCAGCCACATGAGGTCTAGCATCGTCTTGCATTAGGAGGAACCCAGGGCCAACCGCACCAGCATATGGTCTCACAAGGGGTCTGAGGTTCTCATCTCGGTACCTAATGGCAGTCAGGCTACCTCTGGCGAGCACATGGAGGGCTGCGCACTCCCCCAAAGAAATGCCACCTCACACCATGACTGACCCACCGCCAAACCGGTCATGCTGGAGGATGTTGCAGGCAGCAGAACGTTCTCCACGGCGTCTCCAGACTGTCACGTCTGCCACGTGTGCTCAGTGTGAACCTGCTTACATCTGTGAAGAGCACAGGGCGCCAGTGGTGAATTTGTCAATCTTGGTGTTCTCTGCCAAATGCCAAACGTCCTGCATGGTGTTGGGCTGTAAGCACAACCCCCACCTGGGGACTTTTGGCCCTCATACCACCCTCATGGAGTCTGTTTCTGACCGTTTGAGCAGACACATGCACATTTGTGGCCGGCTGGAGGTCATTTTGCAGGGCTCTGGCAGTGCTCCTCCTGCTCCTCCTTGCACAAAGGCGGAGGTAGCGGTCCTGCTGCTGGGTTGTTGCCATCCTACGGCCTCCTCCACGTCTCCTTATGTACTGGCCTGTCTCCTGGTAGCGCCTCCATGCTCTGGACACTACGCTGACAGGCAGAGCACACCTTCTTGCCACAGCTCGCATTGATGTGCCATCCTGGATGAGCTGCACTACCTGAGCCACTTGTGTGGGTTGTAGACTCCGTCTCATGCTACCACTGGAGTGAAAGCACCGCCAGCATTCAAAAGTGACCAAAACATCAGCCAGGAAGCATAGGAACTGAGAAGTGGTCTGTAGTCACCACCTGCAGAACCACTCCTTTATTGGGGGTGTCTTGCTAATTGCTTATAATTTCCACCTGTTGTCTATTCCATTTGCACAACAGCATATGACATTTTTTGTCAATCAGTGTTGCTTCCTAAGTGGACAGTTTGATTTCACAGAAGTGTGATTGACTTGGAGTTACATTGTGTTGTTTAAGTGTTCCCTTTATTTTTTTGAGCAGTGTATATATATATATATATATATATGTATATATGTATATATATATGTGTGTGTGTTATTGTTGAAAATAGTTTTTTTTTAATTGTTAAAATTTTAGTATGTGTTGTTATTCCAGGGTTATGCTGCAGAGATGGACAACCCAGCCATGGCTCACCTCCTCCCCAGTGCTCTGCTCAACAGGAAGGATGTCCTGTTTGGCAACATGCCAGAGATCTACCAGTTTCACAAGAGGTGACTTTTACTCCACTGCAGCACCCATGTTACATAATGTTTACTGAGTAATGTCCTGTCATTGTAAACAGCTGTAACAGAAGAGGCACATTCATTCAACCATATCGATTTATAGGGACCAATTTTAACAATATTTAATTTGGTTAACATTACCTCAAGTCCCCCACTGCTTCCCAACCTTGGTTGTACTAACCTGTGTCCCGCTGTCTGTCTGTCTCTCATCAGGACATTCCTCAGGGAGCTGGAGACCTACACAGACGTCCCTGAGCTGGTGGGACGCTGTTTCCTGGAGAGAATGGGCGACCTGCAGATCTATGAGAAGTACTGTCAGAACAAACCTCGCTCCGAGAGCTTGTGGAGACAGTGCTCCGACTGCGCCTTCTTCCAGGTAACCTTTCACCTTTCTGTCAGGACCCTCAGTGTATATTGGATAGGATCCTCAAGCTCAGTATACTGTAAGCTTGTAAAAAAAATTGTATTGATGTGTGATTGTTTGTTTTTACGAAGGAGTGCCAGAGAAAGTTGGAACACAAACTGGGGTTGGACTCGTACCTCCTCAAGCCAGTCCAGAGGATAACCAAATACCAGCTGATACTGAAGGAGTTACTGAAGTACAGTAAGGGCTGTGAGGGTTCAGAGGACCTGCAGGAGGCGCTGTCCTCCATCCTGGGGATCCTGAAGGCCGTCAACGACTCCATGCACCTCATCGCCATCACAGGATATGAGGTCAGCTAACCACGACACCCCTATTCTCCTCATGCTTTAGGGTGGAGAGGAAAAATGTACCCAACCGTGTAACATCTTCTGTACCACAGACAGCGCTCAGTTACCTTTCCTACTTGTGATTGATTGGTTGTGTTCATTTATTGATCCCCAGGGGAGCCTGACGGAGTTGGGCAGGCTGCTGATGCAGGGGTCGTTCAACGTGTGGACGGAACACAAGAAAGGTCACGCTAAGGTCAAGGACCTGGCCCGCTTTAAGCCCATGCAGAGACACCTGTTCCTGCATGAAAAAGCCTTGCTCTTCTGTAAGAGACGGGAGGAGAGCGGGGAGGGTTACGAGAAAGCCCCGTCCTACAGCTTCAAACACTCCCTCAACGTGAGTCTGTTTATGTCTGGCTGGCTGGCTCACTGACTGGGGGAGGGTTACGAGAAAGCCCCGTCCTACAGCTTCAAACACTCCCTCAACGTGAGTCTGTTTATGTCTGGCTGGCTGGCTCACTGACTGGGGGAGGGTTACGAGAAAGCCCCGTCCTACAGCTTCAAACACTCCCTCAACGTGAGTCTGTTTATGTCTGGCTGGCTGGCTCACTGACTGGGGGAGGGTTACGAGAAAGCCCCGTCCTACAGCTTTAAACACTCCCTCAACGTGAGTCTGGTTATGTCCAGCTGGCTGGCTCATTGTCTGTGGGAGGGTTACGACAAAGCCCCCTCGTACAGCTTCAAACACTTCCTCAATGTCCTGTCTGACTTTCTGGCAGTCTGTCTGCCAGTCTGTCTGGCTGGCTGGCTGGCTCTCCTTGGATTTTTATTTGGATCTATAGTATGTTATGAGTTCAACAGTGATATAGAAGTGTAATATTCTTCGGTTCTCTCTAACAGATGAGTGTGGTGGGCATCACGGAGAGCGCCAAGGGTGACAACAAGAAGTTTGAGATCTGGTGTAATTCCAGAGAGGAGGTGTTTATCGTCCAGGCTGCGACACCTGAGATCAAAACATCTTGGTTGAACGAGATCAGGAAGGTTCTGACTGGCCAGCTGAAGGCTTGCAGGGGTAAGATAGGGGATCTGCGGCATTACAGACACACGCACACACATTCCAGAGTTGATACACATCTGGATGCTAAATTCTCTGTTGTTGTGTCTGTGTTCTGTTAGTAACTGTGATGATTTGTTCCAGAATCTAGTCAAAAGAAGGCGTCAGACACAATGTCTCCCAGTCCAACCAGCAACAGCCCACCTATCTGTCTCAGGTCAGATTTTACAGAGAGAACCATGGCTAGAGCCAGTTACAGAGAAGGAATCAACATGGTTGGTTCTTCTCTTTTTCACCTGTTTGTTTCTCCCTCTTAGTCCATTTAGGAACTGTCAGAAGAGCGTGAAGAAGGGAGATGAGAAGAAGACAGATGCTGTCAACTCCGACCCCAACTCCCCCTCCTCCCCAAAACACAAAGGTGAGTTGCCCTATTTTGTTGATTAAAGAAAATGTTTTTTACTTCTATCAAATGCTCTTGACAAGGAAGCAAACTTCTGTTGCCGTTTTAGTGACCCCCCTCGTCTGGTTAGGTACCCAAGCCGCCCTTGAATCTTTTCCTACTTCCTCCTTCCTTGTTCCTCCTTTAATCTGAGCTTTCTTCCTCTTCTTTTCCTCTTCAAACCACTCTACTCTGTCTCTCCTTCCTGTCCCTCTTTCTCTACCATGGTTGTAGAGGAGACCGTCACCAGTCCCACCACTGACAGGGCATCAGTGGTTAAAAAGCGTTTTACCCTTCAAGGCTTCAGCAATCTGAAGAGTCAGAAAGGTAACACTAGTGTCCTGGAGGCGTCCCCCATGTTGTCGTCATCATATATGGCAAAGATATGTTCTCCATTTTGACGTCAACCCCAAGCTCTCTTCACCTACCCCCCTAATATGATTTTAGACAGGACACATCCTTTCCAGTAGTCGACTGCATCAGGGCTTTTGAAGAATGATATTTTGGCTTGCTTTCCTTTGCAGAATTTCTTCACCCTGCTGGTAAAAGTCTAACATTACCAATGGTATTCTCTCAACCAGGTATACTACAGTGTAGTTTGCAGTTAATACATCAAATATTAGAATGAGTGTCTGTTTTAGTAGGCCTGTCCCCCAGCCTCATTATTTAGATGTCTCCAATAGTATTAGCAAGTAGCTAATTATTCTAGTCAGTGTCAGGAAGCTCTTCCCTCTCTCACGGCTGTTTTTCTATTGCTCGCTTTATAATTTCTCTCTGTTTCCTTCTCTTCTGTCTCTCTTCTTCGGCCAACAGGATCCCCCCTTAGCCCTGACCATAAGGCCAAAAGCCACGAGATTAAGAGTGACCCATCTCCCTTTGGGTGTAAAGGTATTCTATCTAGTCCATGTCATACCTGTGTTTGACTCTGTAGTGTAGTCATCCATCCTGACCCTCCCTCACTGTAGTCATCCATCCTGACCCTCCCTCACAGTAGTCATCCATCCTGACCCTGCCTCACTGTAGTCATCCATCCTGACCCTGCCTCACTGTAGTCATCCATCCTGACCCTCCCTCACAGTAGTCATCCATTCTGACCTTCCCTCACAGTAGTCATCCATCCTGACCCTGCCTCACTGTAGTCATTCATCCTGACCCTGCCTCACTGTAGTCATCCATCCTGACCCTGCCTCACTGTAGTCATCCATCCATCCTGACCCTCCCTCACAGTAGTCATCCATCCATCCTGACCCTGCCTCGCTGTAGTCATCCATCCATCCTGACCCTCCCTCACTGTAGTCATCCATCCATCCTGACCCTGCCTCACTGTAGTCATCCATCCATCCTGACCCTCCCTCACTGTAGTCATCCATCCATCCTGACCCTGCCTCACAGTAGTCATCCATCCTGACCCTCCCTCACAGTTGTCATCCAGCCATCCTGACCCTGCCTCACTCTGGTCATCCATCCTGACCCTTCCTCACAGTAGTCATCCATCCTGACCCTCCCTCACAGTAGTCATCCATCCTGACCCTCCCTCACTGTAGTCATCCAGCAATCCTGACCCTGCCTCACTGTAGTTATCCAGCCATCCTGACCCTGCCTCACTGTTGTCATCCATCCTGACCATGCCTCACTGTAGTGATCCATCCATCCTGACCCTGCCTCACTGTAGTCATTTACATCATTACATTTAAGTCATTTAGCAGACGCTCTTATCCAGAGCGACTTACAAATTGGTGCATTCACCTTATGACATCCAGTGGAACAGTCACTTTACAATAGTGCATCTAAATCTTAAAGGGGGGGGTGAGAGGGATTACTTATCCTATCCTAGGTATTCCTTAAAGAGGTGGGGTTTCAGGTGTCTCCGGAAGGTGGTGATTGACTCCGCTGTCCTGGCGTCGTGAGGGAGTTTGTTCCACCATTGGGGGGCCAGAGCAGCAAACAGTTTTGACTGGGCTGAGCGGGAGCTGTACTTCCTCAGTGGTAGGGAGGCGAGCAGGCCAGAGGTGGATGAACGCAGTGCCCTTGTTTGGGTGTAGGGCCTGATCAGAGCCTGGAGGTACTGAGGTGCCGTTCCCCTCACAGCTCCGTAGGCAAGCACCATGGTCTTGTAGCGGATGCGAGCTTCAACTGGAAGCCAGTGGAGAGAACGGAGGAGCGGGGTGACGTGAGAGAACTTGGGAAGGTTGAACACCAGACGGGCGTTCTGGATGAGTTGAAGGGGTTTAATGGCACAGGCAGGGAGCCCAGCCAACAGCGAGTTGCAGTAATCCAGACGGGAGATGACAAGTGCCTGGATTAGGACCTGCGCCGCTTCCTGTGTGAGGCAGGGTCGTACTCTGCGGATGTTGTAGAGCATGAACCTACAGGAACGGGCCAACGCCTTGATGTTGGTTGAGACGACAGGGTGTTGTCCAGGATCACGCCAAGGTTCTTAGCGCTCTGGGAGGAGGACACAATGGAGTTGTCAACCGTGATGGCGAGATCATGGAACGGGCAGTCCTTCCCCGGGAGGAAGAGTAGCTCCGTCTTGCCGAGGTTCAGCTTGAGGTGGTGATCCGTCATCCACACTGATATGTCTGCCAGACATGCAGAGATGCGATTCGCCACCTGGTCATCAGAAGGGGGAAAGGAGAAGATTAATTGTGTGTCGTCTGCATAGCAATGACAGGAGAGAACATGTGAGGTTATGACAGAGCCAAGTGACTTGGTGTATAGCGAGAATAGGAGAGGGCCTAGAACAGAGCCCTGGGGGACACCAGTGGTGAGAGCGCGTGGTGAGGAGACAGATTCTCGCCACGCCACCTGGTAGGAGCGACCTGTCAGGTAGGACGCAATCCAAGCGTGGGCCGCGCCGGAGATGCCCAACTCGGAGAGGGTGGAGAGGAGGCTCTGATGGTTCACAGTATCGAAGGCAGCCGATAGATCTAGAAGGATGAGAGCAGAGGAGAGAGAGTTAGCTTTAGCAGTGCGGAGCGCCTCCGTGATACAGAGGAGAGCAGTCTCAGTTGAATGACTAGTCTTGAAACCTGACTGATTTGGATCAAGAAGGTCATTCAGAGAGAGATAGCGGGAGAGCTGGCCAAGGACGGCACGTTCAAGAGTTTTGGAGAGAAAAGAAAGAAGGGATACTGGTCTATAATTGTTGACATCGGAGGGATCGAGTGTAGGTTTTTTCAGAAGGGGTGCAACTCTCGCTCTCTTGAAGACGGAAGGGACGTAGCCAGCGGTCAGGGATGAGTTGATGAGCGAGGTGAGGTAAGGGAGAAGGTCTCCGGAAATGGTCTGGAGAAGAGAGGAGGGGATAGGGTCAAGCGGGCAGGTTGTTGGGCGGCCGGCCGTCACAAGACGCGAGATTTCATCTGGAGAGAGAGGGGAGAAAGAGGTCAGAGCACAGGGTAGGGCAGTGTGAGCAGAACCAGCGGTGTCGTTTGACTTAGCAAACGAGGATCGGATGTAGTCGACCTTCTTTTCAAAATGGTTGACGAAGTCATCTGCAGAGAGGGAGGAGGGGGGGGAGGAGGAGGATTCAGGAGGGAGGAGAAGGTGGCAAAGAGCTTCCTAGGGTTTGAGGCAGATGCTTGGAATTTAGAGTGGTAGAAAGTGGCTTTAGCAGCAGAGACAGAGGAGGAAAATGTAGAGAGGAGGGAGTGAAAGGATGCCAGGTCCGCAGGGAGGCGTGTTTTCCTCCATTTCCGCTCGGCTGCCCGGAGCCCTGTTCTGTGAGCTCGCAATGAGTCATCGAGCCACGGAGCGGGAGGGGAGGACCGAGCCGGCCTGGAGGATAGGGGACATAGAGAGTCAAAGGATGCAGAGAGGGAGGAGAGGAGGGTTGAGGAGGCAGAGTCAGGAGATAGGTTGGAGAAGGTTTGAGCAGAGGGAAGAGATGATAGGATGGAAGAGGAGAGAGTAGCGGGGGAGAGAGAGCGAAGGTTGGGACGGCGCGATACCATCCGAGTAGGGGCAGTGTGGGAGGTGTTGGATGAGAGGGAAAAGGATACAAGGTAGTGGTCGGAGACATGGAGGGGAGTTGCAGTGAGGTTAGTGGAAGAACAGCATCTAGTAAAGATGAGGTCGAGCGTATTGCCTGCCTTGTGAGTAGGGGGGGAAGGTGAGAGGGTGAGGTCAAAAGAGAGGAATGAGTCAAAGGTAGACGTGGGGAGGTTAAAGTCGCCCAGAACTGTGAGAGGTGAGCCGTCCTCAGGAAAGGAGCTTATCAAGGCATCAAGCTCATTGATGAACTCTCCGAGGGAACCTGGAGGGCGATAAATGATAAGGATGTTAAGCTTGAAAGGGCTGGTAACTGTGACAGCATGGAATTCAAAGGAGGCGATAGACAGATGGGTAAGGGGAGAAAGAGAGAATGACCACTTGGGAGAGATGAGGATCCCGGTGCCACCACCCCGCTGACCAGAAGCTCTCGGGGTGTGCGAGAACACGTGGGCGGACGAAGGGAGAGCAGTAGGAGTAGCAGTGTTGTCTGTGGTGATCCATGTTTCCGTCAGTGCCAAGAAGTCGAGGGACTGGAGGGAGGCATAGGCTGAGATGAACTCTGCCTTGTTGACCGCAGATCGGCAGTTCCAGAGGCTACCGGAGACCTGGAACTCCACGTGGGTCGTGCGCGCTGGGACCACCAGATGAGGGTGGCCGCGGCCACGCGGTGTGGAGCGTTTGTATGGTCTGTGCAGAGAGGAGAGAACAGGGATAGACAGACACATAGTTGACAGGCTACAGAAGAGGCTACGCTAATGCAAAGGAGATTGGAATGACAAGTGGACTACACGTCTCGAATGTTCAGAAAGTTAAGCTTATGTAGCAAGAATCTTATTGACTAAAATGATTCAAATGATACAGTACTGCTGAAGTAGGCTAGCTGGCAGTGGGTGCGTTGTTGACACTACACTAATCAAGTCGTTCCGTTGAGTGTAATAGTTTCTGCAGTGCTGCTATTCGGGGGCTAGCTGGCTAGCTAGCAGTGTTGTTTACGTTACGTTGCGTTAAAAGAACGACAATAGCTGGCTAGCTAACCTAGAAAATCGCTCTAGACTACACAATTAGCTTTGATACAAAGACGGCTATGTAGCTAGCTATGTAGCTAGCTACGATCAAACAAATCAAACCGTTGTACTGTAATGAAATGAAATGAAAATGTGATACTACCTGTGAATGCGACCGGGTTGTGAGTCTATTCGGTAGACGTTGGCTAGCTGTCGGCTAGCTGTTGGCTAGCTGTTGGCTAGCTAGCAGAGTCTCCTACGTTAAGGACGACAAATAGCTGGATAGCTAACCTCGGTAAATTAAGATAATCACTCTAAGAATACACACTCTAAACTACACAATTATTTCGGATACGAAGACGGCAAAGACAGCTATGTAGCTAGCTAACACTACACTAATCAAGTCGTTCAGTTGAGTGTAATAGTTTCTCCAGTGCAGCTAATCAGTGGACGTTAGCTAGCTGGCTAGTGAAGACTACGTTAGGACGGCGAAATACGATAATTACGCAATTATCTTTGATACAAAGACGGCTATGTAGCTAGCTAAGAAGAAATCGCTAAGATTAGACAAATCAAACCGTTGTGCTATAATGAAATGTAATGAAATGTAATTAAAAATTAAAAAGTTATACGACCCTGCTCCAAACCGGAAGTGCTCGAGGTCATCCAGCCATCCTGACCCTGCCTCACTGTAGTCATCCAGCCACCCTGAGCCTCCGTCACTGTAGTCATCCAGCCATCCTGACCCTGCCTCACTGTAGTCATCCATCCTGCTGTAGTCATCCATCCTGAGCCTCCGTCACTGTAGTCATCCAGCCATCCTGACCCTCCCTCACTGTAGTCATCCAGCCACCCTGAGCCTCCGTCACTGTAGTCATCCAGCCACCCTGACCCTCCCTCACTGTAGTCATTCCAGCCATCCTGAGTCATCCATCCTGAGCCTCACTGTAGTCATCCATCCATCCTGTAGTCATCCATCCATCCTGAGCCTCCCTCACTGTAGTCATCCATCCTGAGCCTCCGTCACTGTAGTCATCGAGCCATCCTGACCCTCCCTCACTGTAGTCATCCATCCATCCTAAGCCTCCGTCACTGTAGTCATCCATCCTGAGCCTCCGTCACTGTAGTCATCCAGCCATCCTGACCCTCTCTCACTGTAGTCATCTCAGCACCATGTCAACTCCCCATCATCCCAAAATATATCTCTGTGTGACCATCATGCAAGCAGAGTAAACTGGAGAGGGAATGAATAGTGGTAGATCAATGTAAGACATTCAGCCACCGGGGCCCACTGAGTGCATTGGTACTGTCTAGCTAAAGACACTGGACTGACGAGAGACTGCAACATGGAGATGACCCAGAAAAGATCATTCAAATCTGACGATCGTTGAAACAGAAGATGCATACAACAATGTCTTGATTTCAACAAGTGAAAAATCTATGACATGCCTTATTGGCCTCAAAGGCCTTTGTAAGACAGTTTGATGGATGAGTCAACCTACACCTGTGTACTTCAAAGCCACCTGAGTGTCAGACACAGCGTTCATCTGGACGACGTTGCTGACTGCTACTGCTTCTTCTCCTCAGAGCCTGGTCAGACTCCTCACATCACTCTAAGCAGGACCAAGTGGCTCAGCACCTCTAGTCTCTTACAGGCCAAAAGGAGAGGTAGTGTGACAACATGCCTGGGAGGAACATGCTGCTGCACTGTATGGTTGGCCTGGAGCCTGCTCTGCTTCTCCCACATACAGAACCCCCCCCCCCCCCCCCCCAACACATAGTCACAAATCACTGGCTTGTTCCACAATCTTCTCTCTGAGATTTGCTGTTGAATATCTGTGTGATATTCACAGCCGGAAAATACTGATTTGGGTTGTTTGTTTACTGAAAGGCAAACTGTGTGTCTCTCTCTGTAGCATGTGTTGTCGTGTTGGTTGCTGTGTGTCTGCGTTTCTGACGGATCACAATGCATTGATCTAGGTCTCACTGGATGCTAGGACTCCACGTCTGTTCTTCTTGGTTATTCAATCATGTTCTTTGGGTTCTAATCTGGTTCTTGTGGTTCTGTTTGAGGATTTACAGTGTACTCTGTCAATGGATGTGTTTGCATCCAGTTCTCACCAGCTATCACTGTACATATCACCTTGTCTTGTGTATGATTGTGTTAGTGTCCACTCTTCCTTTCCTCTTGAGTTTCACTCCCTTTCTCTAGTTTGACAAACTATCCTCCATGTTGGGATCAAACATTCCATGACAATAACGTTCTCTAAATTGCAATCTATCTTGGATATGTCTTGGAATTTTTGGTGCCACTGCTAAATCTTAATCTAGATATCAAATCGAGTTTGCTGAATTCTATTACTCTCCTTCTCTCTTTCCTACTCTCCTTCTCTCTTTCCTACTCTCCTTCTCTCTTTCCCTCCTCCCCCTAGGTTGGAACAAGGCCTCTTTCTCCATGGACGTGCCAGAAGTGCAGGATGGGTACTCCAGTGCCGAGGACCCCATGAACTCTGACCCTGAGGATGAGGGAGGCAGGAAGCTGGTGAGTCATGGTCACCAACATGTCTACAACATGTTATGAAAGTTACTTGTTATTCCCTAGCAACACACATAGTAACATGACACACTGGACGCAAACATATGAACTTTGCCCTTTACCCTGTGACCCAAGGCTGTCGGCGACAGGTTCACAGTGGTGGCAGACTATGAGAAGGAGAAAGGAGGGCCTCAGGACCTGTCAGTGAAGAGTGGAGACATGGTGCAGCTCATTAAAGAGGGAGATGACGGACAGTGGTTTGTTAGAAACTTGGGGAGCAACAGAGATGGCTGGGTAGCAGCAGCCAACCTTCTCACCCTCATCATAGAGTTCAAGTCCTCACAGTCCCTCTGCAGCTCAGGTACACTGGCTCCATCTGTCTGTCTGCCTCTTTCTCTTCAGTCTCTCTCTCTCGGTTTGTGCAAGAGGGAACTGTATCTTGCTACCCAAATAGCTATTTTGAAAAGTGACAGGAGTGTGTCAGTATTTTAGTTTGTTTTAGAAGTATCTGTGGACTCTAATGGAAACTAACTTGTGTGTGTTTTGTTGTATTACAGAGGGCAGTGTAACTGGCAACCTCAGCACCTCCTCCAGCTGCAGTGAAACCTACACAAGTTTCTCTGACATCAAGCCCTAAAGTCCCACCCCCTCTAAACCCTGAGACACAGCTACAGCGCCACCCAGTGATTGGCTGTGCAAACGACACGTGCACTTTTCCCCTCTACTACTGTTCAAATCAAATCTAATTGTATTTATCACATGCGCCGAATACAACTGGTGTAGCCTTTACAGTGAAATGCTTGCACACGTTAGTTTTCATTACAGTCCATAGATACTTCACTCTCATACTGAAGTGGAGGCTGCCTGGAATGTAGCCGAAAGCAGTCTAATAGCTGCTTATCTGTCAATGTGAAGGGAAGGTAATGAAGGACTGCTTTCCTCTGGACATACTCTACTCTCAGGGATAAGAGGCAGTGTCCTAGTCTTTTACTGTGATTGAGGGCTAGCACACATTGAGAACAGGAAGTTCAGGCCTCTCCCCTACCTGTTTGACAGAGATGAACAAGGAAGGACACACCCGCTCCATTCACACACACAGGCAGGCTTTGTTAGCCTAGCGCGGTCCCGCTCCTCCCACTCCAACAAGGTGACAGTGATATGGAGCCAGGAGCTCCTCTACTGAATTCAACACTTCAACAGACAAACAAACAGACGCCTCAGTCTCTCTCCTGTGGACTCTGGTAACCAGTTGTGTCATAATGTTTCTCTGTGTCAGGCTGTCAGCCTCCTCAGTATGTCCTCAGTCCTCTCCTGAGTGACTTTAAAAATAGATGATGGATTTATATTTCATATGTTTCTACTGGATCCCCCAAGACAAACTGAACTGTAAAAGTGTCGAGACAATCACATTCTAGCAAGAATGCAAAATTAGAATGGAATTGTCATTAAATACTTTTTGAGTTTGGTCAACTGTGTATATCTATGGCTTTGTCCAGAGGCCCTCCAGTACATTTCCAGTCCCTGTTTCTCCTTCCTCCACCTGTGCTGTCTGGGCTATTAGTGAACTCTTGGCTTTGTTCCCAGTGATCTGAGAGAGCTGGGCTTTAAACTACCAGGTGTTTCTTTAGGCAGGGGCGATATTACAGGACGGTCAGATATCATAGATACTTCAACAATAACAGTGCTCAGGATGTTCTTCTGAATCATTTTCTCTTGGCTCAAAGTCCAATCCTATACACTACACAGAAATCCCCTGAAGATTGAGATTCCCGTAAAGAGATTCATGTCAAGTCGATTGGTGTTGAAATAACTGTGTACTGTACCAGAGAGTATAAACTTAAAAGGAAATATTTGTGTGCTTAATCAACGTGTATCAAGTTCATTTATTTGAGAAAGATGTGTACAGATAGTATTATCCTATACCTCGTATTTTTCATTGAATGTGTATGTTGTGTATGAAGACCATGGATATGTTTTCGTGGGTCTAAGTATATCAAAGATATTTTATTAATTGGTTGGCGGAGCATGTTTCCATGGTAATTTCTCAACTCCTGAGACGATACATATTAATAGAAATGCCATCCCTTTTGCTCATTTGAGAATGCAGTCTGTACACTGAAAACCGAAGATGGAATATAACTATACGTCGTGTGCTGAAATAATGATGGCTGTCTCAAATTTCAGCACGCGCAATAGGTTAGGTTTTAAACTGTTTTGGTTATAACCGTTTTAGTTATAACTGTTTTTATAACTCATTGTTCTACTGTATATCTTTTTCGATTTGCACCCAGTGAGATTACAATGTTGTTCCTGTGTGTCACATTGTTATGCAGCACATTGCCGCATTATTTTGTTCTTTATTTTCCTACGGTAACAATTATTGATACAGATGTTATATAATTAATGATATGCATTCATATCTGTGTATATGTGTAAATATGTATCTCTGAGGTGTATTATTAAAGTCGCTGAACAAAGTCAAACATCCTTTGCTTTAATCCAATGACTGTTTGTTTTTCTCGTTATAAAACCATCAAATATCATTAAATGATGTAGTCAATCATTGCTCAATGTGTGGTCGTTAGTTTGTTTTAAATCATTTAACGTTGCAGCTACTGACTTATTTTAATGTCGAGTTTCACTCTCACAGCCTAGACATGTTTGAAAATCTATACATTTGAAATTGTTTCATATTTTCAATCTTTTTGTGATTTTGACATAACACAAAATAAAAACAGTACAGTATATGAATAGAAAACACCACGCACAACTCAAGTTAGGCTTCTACCAAAAATATTTTATGAAATATTTAATTGAGTGTATATTACTAGAAAATATTATTATTCACCTCTAGTTGCTCAGCTCCAGAAGCGTGATTTACAGCGACTACGGAGGTTTGGTGAATACTGTTTCGTGAATACTGTTTCGTGAGCTGTAACTGATAGACCTACTGTAGGGCCATCTTGTTTCTCCGGTTTAAGGGTCAAATTGACTTTTTCCCATTTATAAATCATTTGTACACAAAAAAAACACAGACATAATCAAAACATTGTTCGAGCATGTTTTTCTGGAGCATAGCTGCTATTATTCATGAAATCTAAAAAACAATTCTGATCCGGATATGAAAATCCCTCAACGTCACAGGGGAAAGGACCAATTGGCTGGTAGATAAATATTCAGTGTGCGCCGCCTATCCCGGGACTGTGGCTCATAACGAATCAGACCAAATGGAATTCTGCACTGCCTTCTTAAAAGATTCCGTACATTTTAATTCGCACATACACATATTCCTCTGACGTTTTGCCCAGCATACAACACACCGCTGGCGTGACCAGAAAAAGCTGCTCGGTTACATTGAGAATCGAGACAGCAGCAAAGACATCCGAGAGAAAAAATACTAAATAGACTCTTGCACCGTAAGTATTCGGAATTTATTAGATCCTTACGAGATAGCTAGCTAGGTAAAGTTAGGCAATTTTACCCCACAATTATTGTTCAAATGTTTCAAATTGATGCTGCCCTTAACATTGTATTCAATCGATTCAAGTTTGAAACAATCTTGCTATTTAAATACAGCCATTGCCCATCTGTTTAGCTGCTTCTCTGTAAAACCATTAGCTGCTAAAACGGTCCGATTTATGCATGTGACATCCATTCTATTAAAGGGAGTTTAAAAGCCCAAACGGGTGTATCCCATAGTTGACATATTCGCACATGTCTTATTTGTTTTATTTCTGCGTGTCTACATTAATCTACATGTCATGTGAAGCCTTCATCCGGGAACGCTCTTCCCTAAACATGTTTTATGGTCCTTTAACACACAGGACAAGTAGAGTGCGTAAGCGTAATGTCACGCATCGAATGTGTCAAGCCTGGCTTTGTTTGTACAGGGTTTGTTTTGCTTTAGCGCTAGCAGAGCTTTGCTTTCCGTGCAGTAGGATAGGAACACCAATGGCCGGAGTGGCCGTTGCATAGGCTGCTAATTCTGTCTCGCCAGCTGTCATTCTATTAGGCCTACAGTAACAACTTCATCGAAATGTTCTTCTTATAAATAATTACTTAATTTATAGACATTGGACCTTGACCTACCATGTTACATTTGTAGTTTGGCTCCTTGTTTTGTTATTATTCATTAATTTATGTATTTATCCAGCCAGACTAGTTTGGTGTTCTCCAGCTTTAATGCATAATTATTTGTGCCTTCATATTTTTAAATCAGACAGTCCGTGTCATTAGACAGGATGTGTGCTGTAAATGTATGTTATGAAAGTGTCAGATTGGCTACCAACATTCACAATCTTAGACCAGGCATAAACAACTGTCACCCAGACTGCACCTCACATAGGTTAGATTGTGTCTCACCATTTTTTTAAAGAGTACCCTATAACATCTCTGACAAGCTGCATAGGCCTATGTCATCAGTGATGTAGTCAGTGCAGGGACTGTCATGATGCTCAGTGCCCCTTTAGGTAACTCTAGGCCTTATGGGAGTTTTATTTCAGCGGCAGCGCCATGTACTGTGTGTTGGCTCTAACCACAGATCTAGGACCAGATTACCCTACCCCCAATCATAGCCTTCACCATTAGGGGTTGGAAAATATCTGACCCGATCTGTGGTTAGGGGTGGTTATCTGTGGTTAGGGGTGGTTATCTGTGGTTAGGGGTGGTTATCTGTGGTTAGGGGTGGTTATCTGTGGTTAGGGGTGGTTATCTGTGGTTAGGGGTGGTTATCTGTGGTTAGGGGTGGTCTGTGGTTAGGGGTGATTAGAGGCCAGAATGATGATGGTGGTTTGATGATAAAATAACAGGCAAAATGGCTGCAGAACATCTCCTGAAATAGAACAACTCATTGGAGTGTTCTATCAGTTTGTTTTGTCTGGGTTCCGTTTGCATTCAGTCAGAGTTCTGAGCTGTTCCACCTGTATTCTTTCTGCCTTGCGTCTGTGATGAGGTTGTGTGTTTGTTCATGGAGCTCTGGGACTGGACTCCATCTTGACTGATGGAGATGGAATCATGTCAGGCCCTGTGAATGGCAGTACCTCTCCTCTCTCCTGCTTCAGTCTCTCTCTTACTACCGTAACCATTCTCATGATTTATAAATGACTCCATATAGCTCCATAAATGACTCCCTATAGCTTGTTTAGCAAAAAAATCGATGCATTCGCAACCATGGAGCAAAACAGACGGGGTTGGCTTTGAATCAATGGATTGTTGACATGTAAACTTGTATTTTTATTGTCACATGCTTAGTAAACAACAGGTGTAGACTAACAGTGAAATGCTTACGGGGCCTTCCCAACAATGCAGAATATGAAAAAATTGTGACACAAGGAATAAATCCACAATGAGCAATGATGGCTTGGCTATATACATGGGGTACCAGTACCGAGCCGATGTGCAGGGGTACGAGGGATTCGAGGTAGATATGTACTTATAGGTAGGGGTAAAGTGACTTGTTAATAGGATAGATGATATGTGATGAGTGTGTGTTTGGCGACGGTGTGCCTGTGAGTGTGTATGTGTTGGAGTGTCTGTGTGGGTAGAGTCCAGCTTGTATGCATATAGTCAAAAAGAGTTAGTGCATTATTTTCGTGACGTTGTCAGCTAACCTATCTGGCTGTAGATCAACTATTTTTCAGTTTCACATCTGATCAACCAATGCTAGATATTTGGTGAGATGATTTTAATTTAATATGCTATGTAATAACAGGGTATTGTTAGATGAGGTTAATGTAATATGCTATTGTAGTACCAGGGTGTCGGTTAGATGAGGGTAGTTTATTAATATGCCTATTGTAATACCAGGGTGTCGGTTAGATGAGGGTAGTTTATTAATATGCCTATTGTAATACCAGGGTGTCGGTTAGATGAGGGTAGTTTATTAATATGCCTATTGTAATACCAGGGTGTCAGTTAGATGAGGTTAGTTTATTAATATGCCTATTGTAATACCAGGGTGTCAGTTAGATGAGGTTAGTTTATTAATATGCCTATTGTAAACCAGGGTGTCGGTTAGATGAGGGTAGTTTATTAATATGCCTATTGTAATACCAGGGTGTCAGTTAGATGAGGTTAGTTTATTAATATGCCTATTGTAATACCAGGGCGTTGTTAGATGAGGTTAGTTTATTAATATGCCTATTGTAATACCAGGGTGTCGGTTAGATGAGGGTAGTTTATTAATATGCCTATTGTAATACCAGGGTGTTGTTAGATGAGGTTAGTTTATTAATATGCCTATTGTAATACCAGGGTGTCGGTTAGATGAGGGTAGTTTAATTAATATGCCTATTGTAATACCAGGGTGTCAGTTAGATGAGGTTAGTTTATTAATATGCCTATTGTAATACCAGGGTGTCAGTTAGATGAGGTTAGTTTATTAATATGCCTATTGTAATACCAGGGTGTCAGTTAGATGAGGTTAGTTTATTAATATGCCTATTGTAATACCAGGGTGTTGTTAGATGAGGTTAGTTTATTAATATGACTATTGTAATACCAGGGTGTCAGTTAGATGAGGTTAGTTTATTAATATGACTATTGTAATACCAGGGTGTCAGTTAGATGAGGTTAGTTTATTTAATATGACTATTGTAATACCAGGGTGTCAGTTAGATGAGGTTAGTTTATTAATATGCCTATTGTAATACCAGGGTGTCAGTTAGATGAGGTTAGTTTATTAATATGCCTATTGTAATACCAGGGTGTCAGTTAGATGAGGTTAGTTTATTAATATGCCTATTGTAATACCAGGGTGTTGTTAGATGAGGTTAGTTTATTAATATGACTATTGTAATACCAGGGTGTCAGTTAGATGAGGTTAGTTTATTAATATGACTATTGTAATACCAGGGTGTCAGTTAGATGAGGTTAGTTTATTTAATATGACTATTGTAATACCAGGGTGTCGGTTAGATGAGGTTAGTTTATTAATATGCCTATTGTAATACCAGGGTGTCGGTTAGATGAGGGTAGTTTATTTAATATGCCTATTGTAATACCAGGGTGTCAGTTAGATGAGGTTAGTTTATTAATATGCCTATTGTAATACCAGGGTGTCAGTTAGATGAGGTTAGTTTATTTAATATGACTATTGTAATACCAGGGTGTCGGTTAGATGAGGTTAGTTTATTAATATGCCTATTGTAATACCAGGGTGTCGGTTAGATGAGGGTAGTTTATTTAATATGCCTATTGTAATACCAGGGTGTCAGTTAGATGAGGTTAGTTTATTAATATGCCTATTGTAATACCAGGGTGTCGGTTAGATGAGGTTAGTTTATTAATATACCTATTGTAATACCAGGGTGTCAGTTAGATGAGGTTAGTTTATTAATATGCCTATTGTAATACCAGGGTGTCGGTTAGATGAGGTTAGTTTATTTAATATGCCTATTGTAGTACCAGGGTGTCAGTTAGATGAGGTTAGTTTATTTAATATGCCTATTGTAATACCAGGGTGTCGGTTAGATGAGGTTAGTTTATTTAATATGCCTATTGTAATACCAGGGTGTCGGTTAGATGAGGTTAGTTTATTTAATATGCCTATTGTAATACCAGGGTGTCGGTTAGATGAGGTTAGTTTATTAATATGCCTATTGTAATACCAGGGTGTCAGTTAGATGAGGTTAGTTTATTAATATGCCTATTGTAATACCAGGGTGTCGGTTAGATGAGGTTAGTTTATTAATATGCCTATTGTAATACCAGGGTGTCAGTTAGATGAGGTTAGTTTATTAATATGCCTATTGTAATACCAGGGTGTCAGTTAGATGAGGTTAGTTTATTAATATGCCTATTGTAATACCAGGGTGTCAGTTAGATGAGGTTAGTTTATTAATATGCCTATTGTAATACCAGGGTGTCAGTTAGATGAGGTTAGTTTATTAATATGCCTATTGTAATACCAGGGTGTCGGTTAGTTTATTAATATGCCTATTGTAATACCAGGGTGTCAGTTAGATGAGGTTAGTTTATTAATATGCCTATTGTAATACCAGGGTGTTGTTAGATGAGGTTAGTTTATTAATATGCCTATTGTAATACCAGGGTGTCGGTTAGATGAGGTTAGTTTATTAATATGCCTATTGTAATACCAGGGTGTTGTTAGATGAGGTTAGTTTATTAATATGCCTATTGTAATACCAGGGTGTCGGTTAGATGAGGTTAGTTTATTAATATGCCTATTGTAATACCAGGGTGTCAGTTAGATGAGGTTAGTTTATTAATATGCCTATTGTAATACCAGGGTGTCGGTTAGATGAGGTTAGTTTATTTAATATGCCTATTGTAGTACCAGGGTGTCAGTTAGATGAGGTTAGTTTATTTAATATGCCTATTGTAATACCAGGGTGTCGGTTAGATGAGGTTAGTTTATTTAATATGCCTATTGTAATACCAGGGTGTCGGTTAGATGAGGTTAGTTTATTTAATATGCCTATTGTAATACCAGGGTGTCGGTTAGATGAGGTTAGTTTATTAATATGCCTATTGTAATACCAGGGTGTCAGTTAGATGAGGTTAGTTTATTAATATGCCTATTGTAATACCAGGGTGTCGGTTAGTTTATTAATATGCCTATTGTAATACCAGGGTGTCAGTTAGATGAGGTTAGTTTATTAATATGCCTATTGTAATACCAGGGTGTCGGTTAGATGAGGTTAGTTTATTTAATATGCCTATTGTAATACCAGGGTGTCGGTTAGATGAGGTTAGTTTATTTAATATGCCTATTGTAATACCAGGGTGTCGGTTAGATGAGGTTAGTTTATTTAATATGCCTATTGTAATACCAGGGTGTCGGTTAGTTTATTAATACGCCGATTGTAATACCAGGGTGTCGGTTAGTTTATTAATATGCCTATTGTAATACCAGGGTGTCAGTTAGTTTATTTAATATGCCTATTGTAATACCAGGGTGTCAGTTAGTTTATTTAATATGCCTATTGTAATACCAGGGTATCGGTTAGATGAGGTTAGTTTATTTAATATGCCTATTGTAATACCAGGGTGTCGGTTAGATGAGGTTAGTTTATTTAATATGCCTATTGTAATACCAGGGTGTCGGTTAGATGAGGTTAGTTTATTTAATATGCCTATTGTAATACCAGGGTGTCGGTTAGATGAGGTTAGTTTATTTAATATGCCTATTGTAATACCAGGGTGTCAGTTAGATGAGGTTAGTTTATTTAATATGCCTATTGTAATACCAGGGTGTCGGTTAGATGAGGTTAGTTTATTTAATATGCCTATTGTAATACCAGGGTGTCGGTTAGATGAGGTTAGTTTATTTAATATGCCTATTGTAATACCAGGGTGTCGGTTAGATGAGGTTAGTTTATTTAATATGCCTATTGTAATACCAGGGTGTCGGTTAGTTTATTAATATGCCTATTGTAATACCAGGGTGTCAGTTAGTTTATTAATATGCCTATTGTAATACCAGGGTGTCGGTTAGATGAGGTTAGTTTATTTAATATGCCTATTGTAATACCAGGGTGTCGGTTAGATGAGGTTAGTTTATTTAATATGCCTATTGTAATACCAGGGTGTCGGTTAGTTTATTAATATGCCTATTGTAATACCAGGGTGTCAGTTAGTTTATTTAATATGCCTATTGTAATACCAGGGTGTCAGTTAGTTTATTTAATATGCCTATTGTAATACCAGGGTGTCGGTGAGGTTAGTTTATTAATATGCCTATTGTAATACCAGGGGGTAGATGAGGTTAGTTTATTTAATATGCCTATTGTAATACCAGGGTGTCGGTTAGTTTATTTAATATGCCTATTGTAATACCAGGGTGTCAGTTAGATGAGGTTAGTTTATTTAATATGCCTATTGTAATACCAGGGTGTCAGTTAGATGAGGTTAGTTTATTAATATGCCTATTGTAATACCAGGGTGTCGGTTAGTTTATTAATATGCCTATTGTAATACCAGGGTATCGGTTAGTTTATTTAATATGCCTATTGTAATACCAGGGTGTCAGTTAGATGAGGTTAGTTTATTTAATATGCCTATTGTAATACCAGGGTGTCAGTTAGATGAGGTTAGTTTATTTAATATGCCTATTGTAATACCAGGGTGTCAGTTAGATGAGGTTAGTTTATTTAATATGCCTATTGTAATACCAGGGTGTCAGTTAGATGAGGTTAGTTTATTAATATGCCTATTGTAATACCAGGGTGTCAGTTAGATGAGGTTAGTTTATTTAATATGCCTATTGTAATACCAGGGTGTCAGTTAGATGAGGTTAGTTTATTTAATATGCCTATTGTAATACCAGGGTGTCAGTTAGTTTATTAATATGCCTATTGTAATACCAGGGTGTCAGTTAGATGAGGTTAGTTTATTTAATATGCCTATTGTAATACCAGGGTGTCAGTTAGATGAGGTTAGTTTATTTAATATGCCTATTATTAATACCATTGTAATACCAGGGTGTCAGTTAGATGAGGTTAGTTTATTAATATGCCTATTGTAATACCAGGGTGTCAGTTAGATGAGGTTAGTTTATTAATATGCCTATTGTAATACCAGGGTGTCGGTTAGATGAGGTTAGTTTATTAATATGCCTATTGTAATACCAGGGTGTCAGTTAGATGAGGTTAGTTTATTAATATGCCTATTGTAATACCAGGGTGTCAGTTAGATGAGGTTAGTTTATTAATATGCCTATTGTAATACCAGGGTGTCGGTTAGATGAGGTTAGTTTATTAATATGCCTATTGTAATACCAGGGTGTCAGTTAGATGAGGTTAGTTTATTTAATATGCCTATTGTAATACCAGGGTGTCGGTTAGATGAGGTTAGTTTATTTAATTGTCATACCAGGGTGTCGGTTAGATGAGGTAAGTTTATTTAATTGTCATACCAGGGTGTCGGTTAGATGAGGTTAGTTTATTTAATATGCCTATTGTAGTACCAGGGTGTCGGTTAGATGAGGTAAGTTTATTTAATTGTCATACCAGGGTGTCGGTTAGATGAGGTAAGTTTATTTAATTGTCATACCAGGGTGTCGGTTAGATGAGGTAAGTTTATTTAATTGTCATACCAGGGTGTCAGTTAGATGAGGTTAGTTTATTTAATATGCCTATTGTAATACCAGGGTGTCAGTTAGATGAGGTTAGTTTATTAATATGCCTATTGTAATACCAGGGTGTCGGTTAGATGAGGTTAGTTTATTAATATGCCTATTGTAATACCAGGGTATCGGTTAGATGAGGTTAGTTTATTTAATATGCCTATTGTAATACCAGGGTGTCAGTTAGATGAGGTTAGTTTATTAATATGCCTATTGTAATACCAGGGTGTCAGTTAGATGAGGTTAGTTTATTTAATATGCCTATTGTAATACCAGGGTGTCGGTTAGTTTATTAATATGCCTATTGTAATACCAGGGTGTCGGTTAGTTTATTAATATGCCTATTGTAATACCAGGGTGTCGGTTAGATGAGGTTAGTTTATTTAATATGCCTATTGTAATACCAGGGTGTCGGTTAGATGAGGTTAGTTTATTTAATATGCCTATTGTAATACCAGGGTGTCGGTTAGTTTATTAATATGCCTATTGTAATACCAGGGTGTCAGTTAGTTTATTTAATATGCCTATTGTAATACCAGGGTGTCAGTTAGTTTATTTAATATGCCTATTGTAATACCAGGGTGTCGGTTAGTTTATTAATATACCTATTGTAATACCAGGGTGTCAGTTAGATGAGGTTAGTTTATTTAATATGCCTATTGTAATACCAGGGTGTCGGTTAGTTTATTTAATATGCCTATTGTAATACCAGGGTGTCAGTTAGATGAGGTTAGTTTATTTAATATGCCTATTGTAATACCAGGGTGTCAGTTAGATGAGGTTAGTTTATTAATATGCCTATTGTAATACCAGGGTGTCGGTTAGTTTATTAATATGCCTATTGTAATACCAGGGTATCGGTTAGTTTATTTAATATGCCTATTGTAATACCAGGGTGTCAGTTAGATGAGGTTAGTTTATTTAATATGCCTATTGTAATACCAGGGTGTCAGTTAGATGAGGTTAGTTTATTTAATATGCCTATTGTAATACCAGGGTGTCAGTTAGATGAGGTTAGTTTATTTAATATGCCTATTGTAATACCAGGGTGTCAGTTAGATGAGGTTAGTTTATTAATATGCCTATTGTAATACCAGGGTGTCAGTTAGATGAGGTTAGTTTATTTAATATGCCTATTGTAATACCAGGGTGTCAGTTAGATGAGGTTAGTTTATTTAATATGCCTATTGTAATACCAGGGTGTCAGTTAGATGAGGTTAGTTTATTAATATACCTATTGTAATACCAGGGTGTCAGTTAGATGAGGTTAGTTTATTTAATATGCCTATTGTAATACCAGGGTGTCAGTTAGATGAGGTTAGTTTATTTAATATGCCTATTGTAATACCAAGGTGTCAGTTAGTTTATTAATATGCCTATTGTAATACCAGGGTGTCAGTTAGATGAGGTTAGTTTATTAATATACCTATTGTAATACCAGGGTGTCAGTTAGATGAGGTTAGTTTATTAATATGCCTATTGTAATACCAGGGTGTCGGTTAGATGAGGTTAGTTTATTAATATACCTATTGTAATACCAGGGTGTCAGTTAGATGAGGTTAGTTTATTAATATGCCTATTGTAATACCAGGGTGTCAGTTAGATGAGGTTAGTTTATTAATATGCCTATTGTAATACCAGGGTGTCGGTTAGATGAGGTTAGTTTATTAATATGCCTATTGTAATACCAGGGTGTCGGTTAGATGAGGTTAGTTTATTTAATATGCCTATTGTAGTACCAGGGTGTTGGTTAGATGAGGTAAGTTTATTTAATTGTCATACCAGGGTGTCGGTTAGATGAGGTAAGTTTATTTAATTGTCATACCAGGGTGTCGGTTAGATGAGGTTAGTTTATTTAATATGCCTATTGTAGTACCAGGGTGTCGGTTAGATGAGGTAAGTTTATTTAATTGTCATACCAGGGTGTCGGTTAGATGAGGTAAGTTTATTTAATTGTCATACCAGGGTGTCGGTTAGATGAGGTAAGTTTATTTAATTGTCATACCAGGGTGTCAGTTAGATGAGGTTAGTTTATTTAATATGCCTATTGTAATACCAGGGTGTCGGTTAGATGAGGGTAGTTTATTTAATATGCCTATTGTAATACCAGGGTGTCGGTTAGATGAGGTTAGTTTATTTAATATGCCTATTGTAATACCAGGGGTTGTGAGGTTAGTTTATTTTAGATGAGGTTAGTTTATTAATATGCCTATTGTAATACCAGGGTGTCAGTTAGATGAGGTTAGTTTATTAATATGCCTATTGTAATACCAGGGTGTCAGTTAGATGAGGTTAGTTTATTAATATGCCTATTGTAATACCAGGGTGTCGGTTAGATGAGGTTAGTTTATTAATATGCCTATTGTAATACCAGGGTGTCGGTTAGATGAGGTTAGTTTATTAATATGCCTATTGTAATACCAGGGTGTCAGTTAGATGAGGTTAGTTTATTAATATGCCTATTGTAATACCAGGGTGTCGGTTAGATGAGGTTAGTTTATTTAATATACCTATTGTAATACCAGGGTGTCAGTTAGATGAGGTTAGTTTATTAATATGCCTATTGTAATACCAGGGTGTCGGTTAGATGAGGTTAGTTTATTAATATGCCTATTGTAATACCAGGGTGTCGGTTAGATGAGGTTAGTTTATTTAATATGCCTATTGTAATACCAGGGTGTCGGTTAGATGAGGTTAGTTTATTTAATATGCCTATTGTAATACCAGGGTGTCAGTTAGATGAGGTTAGTTTATTAATATACCTATTGTAATACCAGGGTATCGGTTAGATGAGGTTAGTTTATTAATATGCCTATTGTAATACCAGGGTGTCAGTTAGATGAGGTTAGTTTATTTAATATGCCTATTGTAATACCAGGGTGTCAGTTAGATGAGGTTAGTTTATTAATATGCCTATTGTAATACCAGGGTGTCAGTTAGATGAGGTTAGTTTATTAATATGCCTATTGTAATACCAGGGTGTCAGTTAGATAGGTTAGTTTATTAATATGCCTATTGTAATACCAGGGTGTCAGTTAGATGAGGTTAGTTTATTAATATGCCTATTGTAATACCAGGGTGTCAGTTAGATGAGGTTAGTTTATTAATATGCCTATTGTAATACCAGGGTGTCAGTTAGATGAGGTTAGTTTATTTAATATGCCTATTGTAATACCAGGGTGTCAGTTAGATGAGGTTAGTTTATTTAATATGCCTATTGTAATACCAGGGTGTCAGTTAGATGAGGTTAGTTTATTAATATGCCTATTGTAATACCAGGGTGTCGGTTAGATGAGGTTAGTTTATTTAATATGCCTATTGTAATACCAGGGTGTCAGTTAGATGAGGTTAGTTTATTTAATATGCCTATTGTAATACCAGGGTGTGTTAGATGAGGTTAGTTTATTTAATATGCCTATTGTAATACCAGGGTGTCAGTTAGATGAGGTTAGTTTATTAATATGCCTATTGTAATACCAGGGTGTCGGTTAGATGAGGTTAGTTTATTAATATGCCTATTGTAATACCAGGGTGTCAGTTAGATGAGGTTAGTTTATTAATATGCCTATTGTAATACCAGGGTGTCGGTTAGATGAGGTTAGTTTATTTAATATGCCTATTGTAATACCAGGGTGTCAGTTAGATGAGGTTAGTTTATTTAATATGCCTATTGTAATACCAGGGTGTCGGTTAGATGAGGTTAGTTTATTTAATATGCCTATTGTAATACCAGGGTGTCGGTTAGATGAGGTTAGTTTATTTAATATGCCTATTGTAATACCAGGGTGTCGGTTAGATGAGGTTAGTTTATTAATATGCCTATTGTAATACCAGGGTGTCAGTTAGATGAGGTTAGTTTATTAATATGCCTATTGTAATACCAGGGTGTCGGTTAGATGAGGTTAGTTTATTAATATGCCTATTGTAATACCAGGGTGTCAGTTAGATGAGGTTAGTTTATTAATATGCCTATTGTAATACCAGGGTGTCAGTTAGATGAGGTTAGTTTATTAATATGCCTATTGTAATACCAGGGTGTCAGTTAGATGAGGTTAGTTTATTAATATGCCTATTGTAATACCAGGGTGTCAGTTAGATGAGGTTAGTTTATTAATATGCCTATTGTAATACCAGGGTGTCGGTTAGTTTATTAATATGCCTATTGTAATACCAGGGTGTCAGTTAGATGAGGTTAGTTTATTAATATGCCTATTGTAATACCAGGGTGTCGGTTAGATGAGGTTAGTTTATTAATATGCCTATTGTAATACCAGGGTGTCGGTTAGATGAGGTTAGTTTATTAATATGCCTATTGTAATACCAGGGTGTCGGTTAGATGAGGTTAGTTTATTAATATGCCTATTGTAATACCAGGGTGTCGGTTAGATGAGGTTAGTTTATTAATATGCCTATTGTAATACCAGGGTGTCAGTTAGATGAGGTTAGTTTATTTAATATGCCTATTGTAATACCAGGGTGTCGGTTAGATGAGGTTAGTTTATTTAATATGCCTATTGTAATACCAGGGTGTCAGTTAGATGAGGTTAGTTTATTTAATATGCCTATTGTAATACCAGGGTGTCGGTTAGATGAGGTTAGTTTATTTAATATGCCTATTGTAATACCAGGGTGTCGGTTAGATGAGGTTAGTTTATTTAATATGCCTATTGTAATACCAGGGTGTCGGTTAGATGAGGTTAGTTTATTAATATGCCTATTGTAATACCAGGGTGTCAGTTAGATGAGGTTAGTTTATTAATATGCCTATTGTAATACCAGTTAGTTTATTAATATGCCTATTGTAATACCAGGGTGTCAGTTAGATGAGGTTAGTTTATTAATATGCCTATTGTAATACCAGGGTGTCGGTTAGATGAGGTTAGTTTATTTAATATGCCTATTGTAATACCAGGGTGTCGGTTAGATGAGGTTAGTTTATTTAATATGCCTATTGTAATACCAGGGTGTCGGTTAGATGAGGTTAGTTTATTTAATATGCCTATTGTAATACCAGGGTGTCGGTTAGATGAGGTTAGTTTATTAATATGCCTATTGTAATACCAGGGTGTCGGTTAGATGAGGTTAGTTTATTAATATGCCTATTGTAATACCAGGGTGTCAGTTAGTTTATTTAATATGCCTATTGTAATACCAGGGTGTCAGTTAGTTTATTTAATATGCCTATTGTAATACCAGGGTGTCGGTTAGTTTATTAATATGCCTATTGTAATACCAGGGTGTCAGTTAGATGAGGTTAGTTTATTAATATGCCTATTGTAATACCAGGGTGTCGGTTAGATGAGGTTAGTTTATTTAATATGCCTATTGTAATACCAGGGTGTCGGTTAGATGAGGTTAGTTTATTTAATATGCCTATTGTAATACCAGGGTGTCGGTTAGTTTATTAATATGCCTATTGTAATACCAGGGTGTCGGTTAGTTTATTAATATGCCTATTGTAATACCAGGGTGTCGGTTAGATGAGGTTAGTTTATTTAATATGCCTATTGTAATACCAGGGTGTCGGTTAGATGAGGTTAGTTTATTTAATATGCCTATTGTAATACCAGGGTGTCGGTTAGTTTATTAATATGCCTATTGTAATACCAGGGTGTCAGTTAGTTTATTTAATATGCCTATTGTAATACCAGGGTGTCAGTTAGTTTATTTAATATGCCTATTGTAATACCAGGGTATCGGTTAGTTTATTTAATATGCCTATTGTAATACCAGGGTGTCAGTTAGATGAGGTTAGTTTATTTAATATGCCTATTGTAATACCAGGGTGTCAGTTAGATGAGGTTAGTTTATTTAATATGCCTATTGTAATACCAGGGTGTCAGTTAGATGAGGTTAGTTTATTTAATATGCCTATTGTAATACCAGGGTGTCAGTTAGATGAGGTTAGTTTATTTAATATGCCTATTGTAATACCAGGGTGTCAGTTAGATGAGGTTAGTTTATTTAATATGCCTATTGTAATACCAGGGTGTCAGTTAGATGAGGTTAGTTTATTAATATGCCTATTGTAATACCAGGGTGTCAGTTAGATGAGGTTAGTTTATTTAATATGCCTATTGTAATACCAGGGTGTCAGTTAGATGAGGTTAGTTTATTTAATATGCCTATTGTAATACCAGGGTGTCAGTTAGATGAGGTTAGTTAGTTTTATGCCTATTGTAATACCAGGGTGTCAGTTAGATGAGGTTAGTTTATTTAATATGCCTATTGTAATACCAGGGTGTCAGTTAGATGAGGTTAGTTTATTAATATGCCTATTGTAATACCAGGGTGTCAGTTAGATGAGGTTAGTTTATTAATATGCCTATTGTAATACCAGGGTGTCAGTTAGATGAGGTTAGTTTATTTAATATGCCTATTGTAATACCAGGGTGTCAGTTAGATGAGGTTAGTTTATTAATATGCCTATTGTAATACCAGGGTGTCAGTTAGATGAGGTTAGTTTATTTAATATGCCTATTGTAATACCAGGGTGTCAGTTAGATGAGGTTAGTTTATTTAATATGCCTATTGTAATACCAGGGTGTCGGTTAGTTTATTAATATGCCTATTGTAATACCAGGGTGTCGGTTAGATGAGGTTAGTTTATTAATATGCCTATTGTAATACCAGGGTGTCAGTTAGATGAGGTTAGTTTATTAATATACTATTGTAATACCAGGGTGTCAGTTAGATGAGGTTAGTTTATTAATATGCCTATTGTAATACCAGGGTGTCAGTTAGATGAGGTTAGTTTATTAATATGCCTATTGTAATACCAGGGTGTCAGTTAGATGAGGTTAGTTTATTAATATGACTATTGTAGTACCAGGGTGTCAGTTAGATGAGGTTAGTTTATTAATATGCCTATTGTAATACCAGGGTGTCAGTTAGATGAGGTTAGTTTATTAATATACCTATTGTAATACCAGGGTGTCAGTTAGTTTATTAATATGCCTATTGTAATACCAGGGTGTCAGTTAGATGAGGTTAGTTTATTAATATACCTATTGTAATACCAGGGTGTCGGTTAGATGAGGTTAGTTTATTTAATATGCCTATTGTAATACCAGGGTGTCAGTTAGATGAGGTTAGTTTATTAATATGCCTATTGTAATACCAGGGTGTCGGTTAGATGAGGTTAGTTTATTTAATATGCCTATTGTAATACCAGGGTGTCGGTTAGTTTATTAATATGCCTATTGTAATACCAGGGTGTCAGTTAGATGAGGTTAGTTTATTTTATATACCCGGTTAGATGAGGTTAGTTTATTTAATATGCCTATTGTAATACCAGGGTGTCGGTTAGATGAGGTTAGTTTATTAATATGCCTATTGTAATACCAGGGTGTCGGTTAGATGAGGTTAGTTTATTAATATGCCTATTGTAATACCAGGGTGTCAGTTAGATGAGGTTAGTTTATTTAATATGCCTATTGTAATACCAGGGTGTCAGTTAGATGAGGTTAGTTTATTAATATGCCTATTGTAATACCAGGGTGTCAGTTAGATGAGGTTAGTTTATTTAATATGCCTATTGTAATACCAGGGTGTCGGTTAGATGAGGTTAGTTTATTTAATATGCCTATTGTAATACCAGGGTGTCATTTAGTCTATTGTAATACCAGGGTATCGGTTAGTTTATTTAATATGACTATTGTAATACCAGGGTGTCAGTTAGATGAGGTTAGTTTATTAATATACCTATTGTAATACCAGGGTGTCGGTTAGTTTATTTAATATACCTATTGTAATACCAGGGTGTCGGTTAGGTGAGGTTAGTTTATTAATATGCCTATTGTAATACCAGGGTGTCGGTTAGTTTATTTAATATACCTATTGTAATACCAGGGTATCGGTTAGTTTATTAATATACCTATTGTAATACCAGGGTGTCGGTTAGATGAGGTTAGTTTATTAATATGCCTATTGTAATACCAGGGTGTCGGTTAGATGAGGTTAGTTTATTTAATATGCCTATTGTAATACCAGGGTGTCGGTTAGATGAGGTTAGTTTATTAATATGCCTATTGTAATACCAGGGTGTCGGTTAGATGAGGTTAGTTTATTAATATGCCTATTGTAATACCAGGGTGTCGGTTAGATGAGGTTAGTTTATTAATATGCCTATTGTAATACCAGGGTGTCGGTTAGATGAGGTTAGTTTATTAATATGCCTATTGTAATACCAGGGTGTCAGTTAGATGAGGTTAGTTTATTTAATATGCCTATTGTAATACCAGGGTGTCGGTTAGATGAGGTTAGTTTATTAATATGCCTATTGTAATACCAGGGTGTCGGTTAGATGAGGTTAGTTTATTTAATATGCCTATTGTAATACCAGGGTGTCGATTAGGTGAGGTTAGTTTATTAATATGCCTATTGTAATACCAGGGTGTCGGTTAGTTTATTAATATGCCTATTGTAATACCAGGGTGTCGATTAGGTGAGGTTAGTTTATTTAATATGCCTATTGTAATACCAGGGTGTCGGTTAGTTTATTAATATGCCTATTGTAATACCAGGGTGTCAGTTAGATGAGGTTAGTTTATTAATATGCCTATTGTAATACCAGGGTGTCAGTTAGATGAGGTTAGTTTATTAATATGCCTATTGTAATACCAGGGTGTCAGTTAGATGAGGTTAGTTTATTAATATGCCTATTGTAATACCAGGGTGTCAGTTAGGTGAGGTTAGTTTATTAATATGCCTATTGTAATACCAGGGTGTGTCAGTTAGATTGTAATACCAGGGTATCGGTTAGTTTATTAATATACCTATTGTAATACCAGGGTGTCGGTTAGTTTATTTAATATGCCTATTGTAATACCAGGGTGTCGGTTAGATGAGGTTAGTTTATTTAATATGCCTATTGTAATACCAGGGTGTCGGTTAGATGAGGTTAGTTTATTTAATATGCCTATTGTAATACCAGGGTGTCGGTTAGTTTATTAATATGCCTATTGTAATACCAGGGTGTCAGTTAGATGAGGTTAGTTTATTTAATATGCCTATTGTAATACCAGGGTGTCGGTTAGTTTATTTAGATTGTAATACCAGGGTGAGGTTAGTTTATTAATATGCCTATTGTAATACCAGGGTGTCGGTTAGATGAGGTTAGTTTATTTAATATGCCTATTGTAATACCAGGGTGTCGGTTAGTTTATTAATATGCCTATTGTAATACCAGGGTGTCGGTTAGTTTATTAATATGCCTATTGTAATACCAGGGTGTCGGTTAGTTTATTAATATGCCTATTGTAATACCAGGGTGTCGGTTAGATGAGGTTAGTTTATTAATATGCCTATTGTAATACCAGGGTGTCAGTTAGATGAGGTTAGTTTATTTAATATGCCTATTGTAATACCAGGGTGTCGGTTAGATGAGGTTAGTTTATTAATATACCTATTGTAATACCAGGGTGTCAGTTAGATGAGGTTAGTTTATTAATATGCCTATTGTAATACCAGGGTGTCAGTTAGATGAGGTTAGTTTATTAATATGCCTATTGTAATACCAGGGTGTCGGTTAGATGAGGTTAGTTTATTTAATATGCCTATTGTAATACCAGGGTGTCGGTTAGATGAGGTTAGTTTATTAATATGCCTATTGTAATACCAGGGTGTCAGTTAGATGAGGTTAGTTTATTAATATGCCTATTGTAATACCAGGGTGTCAGTTAGATGAGGTTAGTTTATGTAATATGCCTATTGTAATACCAGGGTGTCGGTTAGATGAGGTTAGTTTATTTAATATACCTATTGTAATAACAGGGTGTCGGTTAGATGAGGTTAGTTTATTAATATGCCTATTGTAATACCAGGGTGTCAGTTAGATGAGGTTAGTTTATTAATATGCCTATTGTAATACCAGGGTGTCAGTTAGATGAGGTTAGTTTATTAATATGCCTATTGTAATACCAGGGTGTCAGTTAGATGAGGTTAGTTTTATTAATATGCCTATTGTAATACCAGGGTGTCGGTTAGATGAGGTTAGTTTATTTAATATGCCTATTGTAATACCAGGGTGTCGGTTAGATGAGGTTAGTTTATTAATATGCCTATTGTAATACCAGGGTGTCGGTTAGATGAGGTTAGTTTATTAATATGCCTATTGTAATACCAGGGTGTCGGTTAGTTTATTTAGATTGTAATACCAGGTTAGTTTATTAATATGCCTATTGTAATACCAGGGTGTCAGTTAGATGAGGTTAGTTTATTAATATGCCTATTGTAATACCAGGGTGTCGGTTAGATGAGGTTAGTTTATTTAATATGCCTATTGTAATACCAGGGTGTCGGTTAGATGAGGTTAGTTTATTTAATATGCCTATTGTAATACCAGGGTGTCGGTTAGATGAGGTTAGTTTATTTAATATGCCTATTGTAATACCAGGGTGTCGGTTAGATGAGGTTAGTTTATTTAATATGCCTATTGTAATACCAGGGTGTCGGTTAGATGAGGTTAGTTTATTAATATGCCTATTGTAATACCAGGGTGTCAGTTAGATGAGGTTAGTTTATTAATATGCCTATTGTAATACCAGGGTGTCGGTTAGATGAGGTTAGTTTATTTAATATGCCTATTGTAATACCAGGGTGTCGGTTAGTTTATTTAATATGCCTATTGTAATACCAGGGTGTCGGTTAGTTTATTTAATATGCCTATTGTAATACCAGGGTGTCAGTTAGATGAGGTTAGTTTATTTTAATATGTCGGTTAGTTTATTAATATGCCTATTGTAATACCAGGGTGTCGGTTAGATGAGTTTATTAATATGCCTATTGTAATACCAGGGTGTCGGTTAGTTTATTAATATGCCTATTGTAATACCAGGTTAGTTTATTAATATGCCTATTGTAATACCAGGGTGTCGGTTAGATGAGGTTAGTTTATTTAATATGCCTATTGTAATACCAGGGTGTCGGTTAGATGAGGTTAGTTTATTTAATATGCCTATTGTAATACCAGGGTGTCGGTTAGTTTATTAATATGCCTATTGTAATACCAGGGTGTCGGTTAGATGAGGTTAGTTTATTTAATATGCCTATTGTAATACCAGGGTGTCGGTTAGATGAGGTTAGTTTATTAATATGCCTATTGTAATACCAGGGTGTCGGTTAGATGAGGTTAGTTTATTTAATATGCCTATTGTAATACCAGGGTGTCGGTTAGTTTATTTAATATGCCTATTGTAATACCAGGGTGTCGGTTAGTTTATTTAATATGCCTATTGTAATACCAGGGTGTCAGTTAGATGAGGTTAGTTTATTAATATGCCTATTGTAATACCAGGGTGTCGGTTAGATGAGGTTAGTTTATTTAATATGCCTATTGTAATACCAGGGTGTCGGTTAGTTTATTAATATGCCTATTGTAATACCAGGGTGTCGGTTAGATGAGGTTAGTTTATTTAATATGCCTATTGTAATACCAGGGTGTCGGTTAGATGAGGTTAGTTTATTTAATATGCCTATTGTAATACCAGGGTGTCGGTTAGATGAGGTTAGTTTATTTAATATGCCTATTGTAATACCAGGGTGTCGGTTAGATGAGGTTAGTTTATTTAATATGCCTATTGTAATACCAGGGTGTCGGTTAGATGAGGTTAGTTTATTTAATATGCCTATTGTAATACCAGGGTGTCAGTTAGATGAGGTTAGTTTATTTAATATGCCTATTGTAATACCAGGGTGTCGGTTAGTTTATTTAATATGCCTATTGTAATACCAGGGTGTCGGTTAGTTTATTTAATATGCCTATTGTAATACCAGGGTGTCGGTTAGATGAGGTTAGTTTATTTAATATGCCTATTGTAATACCAGGGTGTCGGTTAGATGAGGTTAGTTTATTTAATATGCCTATTGTAATACCAGGGTGTCGGTTAGATGAGGTTAGTTTATTAATATGCCTATTGTAATACCAGGGTGTCGGTTAGATGAGGTTAGTTTATTTAATATGCCTATTGTAATACCAGGGTGTCGGTTAGATGAGGTTAGTTTATTTAATATGCCTATTGTAATACCAGGGTGTCAGTTAGATGAGGTTAGTTTATTTAATATGCCTATTGTAATACCAGGGTGTCAGTTAGATGAGGTTAGTTTATTAATATGCCTATTGTAATACAGGGTGTCAGGTTAGATGAGGTTAGTTTATTAATATGCCTATTGTAATACCAGGGTGTCGGTTAGATGAGGTTAGTTTATTTAATATGCCTATTGTAATACCAGGGTGTCGGTTAGATGAGGTTAGTTTATTAATATGCCTATTGTAATACCAGGGTGTCGGTTAGATGAGGTTAGTTTATTTAATATGCCTATTGTAATACCAGGGTGTCGGTTAGATGAGGTTAGTTTATTTAATATGCCTATTGTAATACCAGGGTGTCGGTTAGATGAGGTTAGTTTATTTAATATGCCTATTGTAATACCAGGGTGTCGGTTAGTTTATTAATAGCCTATTGTAATACCAGGTTAGTTTATTAATATGCCTATTGTAATACCAGGGTGTCGGTTAGATGAGGTTAGTTTATTTAATATGCCTATTGTAATACCAGGGTGTCGGTTAGTTTATTAATATGCCTATTGTAATACCAGGGTGTCAGTTAGATGAGGTTAGTTTATTTAATATGCCTATTGTAATACCAGGGTGTCGGTTAGATGAGGTAATACCAGTTTAGTTTATTAATATGCCTATTGTAATACCAGGGTGTCGGTTAGATGAGGTTAGTTTATTTAATATGCCTATTGTAATACCAGGGTGTCGGTTAGTTTATTAATATGCCTATTGTAATACCAGGGTGTCGGTTAGTTTATTAATATGCCTATTGTAATACCAGGGGGTTAGTGAGGTTAGTTTATTAATATGCCTATTGTAATACCAGGGTGTCAGTTAGATGAGGTTAGTTTATTAATATACCTATTGTAATACCAGGGTGTCGGTTAGATGAGGTTAGTTTATTAATATACCTATTGTAATACCAGGGTGTCGGTTAGATGAGGTTAGTTTATTTAATATGCCTATTGTAATACCAGGGTGTCGGTTATGCCTATTGTAATACCAGGGTGTCGGTTAGATGAGGTTAGTTTATTAATATGCCTATTGTAATACCAGGGTGTCGGTTAGTTTATTAATATGCCTATTGTAATACCAGGGTGTCGGTTAGTTTATTAATATGCCTATTGTAATACCAGGGTGTCAGTTAGATGAGGTTAGTTTATGTAATATGCCTATTGTAATACCAGGGTGTCAGTTAGATGAGGTTAGTTTATTTAATATACCTATTGTAATAACAGGGTGTCGGTTAGATGAGGTTAGTTTATTAATATGCCTATTGTAATACCAGGGTGTCGGTTAGATGAGGTTAGTTTATTTAATATGCCTATTGTAATACCAGGGTGTCAGTTAGATGAGGTTAGTTTATTAATATGCCTATTGTAATACCAGGGGGTTAGATGAGGTTAGTTTATTTAATATGCCTATTGTAATACCAGGGTGTCGGTTAGTTTATTTAATATGTCTATTTGTTAGGGTGTTTAGTTTATTAATATGCCTATTGTAATACCAGGGTGTCGGTTAGATGAGGTTAGTTTATTAATATGCCTATTGTAATACCAGGGTGTCGGTTAGATGAGGTTAGTTTATTTAATATGTCTATTGTAATACCAGGGTGTCGGTTAGTTTATTTAATATGTCTATTGTAATACCAGGGTGTCGGTTAGTTTATTAATATGCCTATTGTAATACCAGGGTGTCGGTTAGATGAGGTTAGTTTATTAATATGTCTATTGTAATACCAGGGTATCGGTTAGTTTATTTAATATGTCTATTGTAATACCAGGGTGTCGGTTAGATGAGGTTAGTTTATTAATATGCCTATTGTAATACCAGGGTGTCGGTTAGATGAGGTTAGTTTATTAATATGCCTATTGTAATACCAGGGTGTCGGTTAGATGAGGTTAGTTTATTAATATTATTGTAATACCAGGGTGTCGGTTAGATGAGGTTAGTTTATTAATATGCCTATTGTAATACCAGGGTGTCGGTTAGATGAGGTTAGTTTATTAATATGCCTATTGTAATACCAGGGTGTCGGTTAGATGAGGTTAGTTTATTAATATGCCTATTGTAATACCAGGGTGTCGGTTAGATGAGGTTAGTTTATTAATATGCCTATTGTAATACCAGGGTGTCAGTTAGATGAGGTTAGTTTATTAATATGCCTATTGTAATACCAGGGTGTCGGTTAGATGAGGTTAGTTTATTAATATGCCTATTGTAATACCAGGGTGTCGGTTAGATGAGGTTAGTTTATTAATATGCCTATTGTAATACCAGGGTGTCGGTTAGATGAGGTTAGTTTATTAATATGCCTATTGTAATACCAGGGTGTCAGTTAGATGAGGTTAGTTTATTAATATGCCTATTGTAATACCAGGGTGTCAGTTAGATGAGGTTAGTTTATTAATATGCCTATTGTAATACCAGGGTGTCAGTTAGATGAGGTTAGTTTATTAATATGCCTATTGTAATACCAGGGTGTCGGTTAGATGAGGTTAGTTTATTAATATGCCTATTGTAATACCAGGGTGTCGGGTTAGATGATGAGGTTAGTTTATTAATATGCCTATTGTAATACCAGGGTGTCAGTTAGATGAGGTTAGTTTATTAATATGCCTATTGTAATACCAGGGTGTCGGTTAGATGAGGTTAGTTTATTAATATGCCTATTGTAATACCAGGGTGTCTATTGTTTATTTAATACCAGGGTGTCGGTTAGATGAGGTTAGTTTATTAATATGCCTATTGTAATACCAGGGTGGGTTAGATGAGGTTAGTTTATTAATATGCCTATTGTAATACCAGGGTGTCGGTTAGTTTATTTTGTAATACCAGGGTGTAGTTTATTAATATGTTAGATGTGGGTTAGTTTATTAATATGCCTATTGTAATACCAGGGTGTCGGTTAGTTTATTAATATGTCTATTGTAATACCAGGTTAGTTTATTTAATATGCCTATTGTAATACCAGGGTGTCGGTTAGATGTGGTTAGTTTATTAATATGTCTATTGTAATACCAGGGTGTCGGTTAGTTTATTAATATGTCTATTGTAATACCAGGGTGTCGGTTAGTTTATTTAATATGCCTATTGTAATACCAGGGTGTCGGTTAGTTTATTAATATGTCTATTGTAATACCAGGGTGTCGGTTAGATGGGGTTAGTTTATTAATATGCCTATTGTAATACCAGGGTGTCGGTTAGATGAGGTTAGTTTATTAATATGCCTATTGTAATACCAGGGTGTCGGTTAGTTTATTAATATGTCTATTGTAATACCAGGGTGTCGGTTAGATGGGGTTAGTTTATTAATATGCCTATTGTAATACCAGGGTGTCGGTTAGATGAGGTTAGTTTATTAATATGCCTATTGTAATACCAGGGTGTCGTTAGTTAGTTTATTAATATGCCTATTGTAATACCAGGGTGTAGTTTTTATTAATATGCCTATTGTAATACCAGGGTGTCGGTTAGATGAGGTTAGTTTATTAATATGCCTATTGTAATACCAGGGTGTCGGTTAGATGAGGTTAGTTTATTAATATGCCTATTGTAATACCAGGGTGTCGGTTAGTTTATTTAATATGCCTATTGTAATACCAGGGTGTCGGTTAGATGTGGTTAGTTTATTAATATGTCTATTGTAATACCAGGGTGTCGGTTAGTTTATTTATGTCTATTGTAATACCAGGTTAGTTTATTTAATATGCCTATTGTAATACCAGGGTGTCGGTTAGATGAGGTTAGTTTATTAATATGCCTATTGTAATACCAGGGTGTCGGTTAGATGAGGTTAGTTTATTTAATATGCCTATTGTAATACCAGGGTGTTAGTTAGATGTAATACCAGGTTAGTTTATTAATATGCCTATTGTAATACCAGGGTGTCGGTTAGATGAGGTTAGTTTATTAATATGCCTATTGTAATACCAGGGTGTCGGTTAGTTTATTAATATGCCTATTGTAATACCAGGGTGTCGGTTAGTTTATTAATATGCCTATTGTAGTACCAGGGTGTCAGTTAGATGAGGTTAGTTTATTTAATATACCTATTGTAATAACAGGGTGTCGGTTAGATGAGGTTAGTTTATTAATATGCCTATTGTAATACCAGGGTGTCGGTTAGATGAGGTTAGTTTATTTAATATGCCTATTGTAATACCAGGGTGTCGGTTAGTTTATTAATATACCTATTGTAATACCAGGGTGTCGGTTAGTTTATTTAATATGCCTATTGTAATACCAGGGTGTCGGTTAGTAATAGATTGTAATACCAGGTTAGTTTATTAATATGTCTATTGTAATACCAGGGTGTCGGTTAGTTTATTTAATATGTCTATTGTAATACCAGGGTGTCGGTTAGTTTATTAATATGCCTATTGTAATACCAGGGTGTCGGTTAGATGAGGTTAGTTTATTAATATGTCTATTGTAATACCAGGGTGTCGGTTAGATGAGGTTAGTTTATTTAATATGTCTATTGTAATACCAGGGTGTCGGTTAGTTTATTTAATTTGTCTATTGTAATACCAGGGTGTCGGTTATGTCTAGTTTATTGTAATACCAGGGTGTCGGTTAGTTTATTAATATGCCTATTGTAATACCAGGGTGTCGGTTAGATGAGGTTAGTTTATTAATATGCCTATTGTAATACCAGGGTGTCGGTTAGATGAGGTTAGTTTATTAATATGCCTATTGTAATACCAGGGTGTCGGTTAGATGAGGTTAGTTTATTAATATGCCTATTGTAATACCAGGGTGTCGGTTAGATGAGGTTAGTTTATTAATATGCCTATTGTAATACCAGGGTGTCGGTTAGATGAGGTTAGTTTATTAATATGCCTATTGTAATACCAGGGTGTCGGTTAGATGAGGTTAGTTTATTAATATGCCTATTGTAATACCAGGGTGTCAGTTAGATGAGGTTAGTTTATTAATATGCCTATTGTAGTACCAGGGTGTCAGTTAGATGAGGTTAGTTTATTAATATGTCTATTGTAATACCAGGGTGTCGGTTAGATGAGGTTAGTTTATTAATATGCCTATTGTAATACCAGGGTGTCGGTTAGATGAGGTTAGTTTATTAATATGCCTATTGTAATACCAGGGTGTCGGTTAGATGAGGTTAGTTTATTAATATGCCTATTGTAATACCAGGGTGTCGGTTAGATGAGGTTAGTTTATTAATATGCCTATTGTAATACCAGGGTGTCAGTTAGATGAGGTTAGTTTATTTAATATGCCTATTGTAATACCAGGGTGTCGGTTAGATGAGGTTAGTTTATTAATATGCCTATTGTAATACCAGGGTGTCGGTTAGTTTATTAATATGCCTATTGTAATACCAGGGTGTCGGTTAGATGGGGTTAGTTTATTAATATGCCTATTGTAATACCAGGGTGTCGGTTAGTTAGTCTATTGTAATACCAGGGTGTCGGTTAGTTTATTTAATATGCCTATTGTAATACCAGGGTGTCGGTTAGATGTGGTTAGTTTATTAATATGTCTATTGTAATACCAGGGTGTCGGTTAGTTTATTAATATGTCTATTGTAATACCAGGGTGTCGGTTAGTTTATTTAATATGCCTATTGTAATACCAGGGTGTCGGTTAGTTTATTAATATGCCTATTGTAATACCAGGGTGTCGGTTAGATGAGGTTAGTTTATTAATATGCCTATTGTAATACCAGGGTGTCGGTTAGATGAGGTTAGTTTATTAATATGCCTATTGTAATACCAGGGTGTCGGTTAGATGAGGTTAGTTTATTAATATGCCTATTGTAATACCAGGGTGTCGGTTAGATGAGGTTAGTTTATTAATATGCCTATTGTAATACCAGGGTGTCGGTTAGATGAGGTTAGTTTATTAATATGCCTATTGTAATACCAGGGTGTCAGTTAGATGAGGTTAGTTTATTTAATATGCCTATTGTAATACCAGGGTGTCGGTTAGATGAGGTTAGTTTATTAATATGCCTATTGTAATACCAGGGTGTCGGTTAGTTTATTAATATGTCTATTGTAATACCAGGGTGTCGGTTAGATGGGGTTAGTTTATTAATATGCCTATTGTAATACCAGGGTGTCGGTTAGTTTATTAATATGCCTATTGTAATACCAGGGTGTGTTTATTAATATGTCTATTGTAATACCAGGGTGTCGGTTAGTTTATTTAATATGCCTATTGTAATACCAGGGTGTCGGTTAGATGTGGTTATTTATTAATATGTCTATTGTAATACCAGGGTGTCGGTTAGTTTATTAATATGTCTATTGTAATACCAGGGTGTCGGTTAGTTTATTTAATATGCCTATTGTAATACCAGGGTGTCGGTTAGTTTATTAATATGTCTATTGTAATACCAGGGTGTCGGTTAGATGGGGTTAGTTTATTAATATGCCTATTGTAATACCAGGGTGTCGGTTAGATGAGGTTAGTTTATTAATATGCCTATTGTAATACCAGGGTGTCGGTTAGTTTATTAATATGTCTATTGTAATACCAGGGTGTCGGTTAGATGGGGTTAGTTTATTAATATGCCTATTGTAATACCAGGGTGTCGGTTAGATGAGGTTAGTTTATTAATATGCCTATTGTAATACCAGGGTGTCGGTTAGTTTATTAATATGTCTATTGTAATACCAGGGTGTCGGTTAGTTTATTAAAATGCCTATTGTAATACCAGGGTGTCGGTTAGTTTATTAAAATGCCTATTGTAATACCAGGGTGTCGGTTAGATGGGGTTAGTTTATTAATATGCCTATTGTAATACCAGGGTGTCGGTTAGATGAGGTTAGTTTATTAATATGCCTATTGTAATACCAGGGTGTCAGGGTTCGGTTAGTTTATTAATATGATTGTAATACCAGGTTAGTTTATTTAATATGCCTATTGTAATACCAGGGTGTCGGTTAGATGTGGTTAGTTTATTAATATGTCTATTGTAATACCAGGGTGTCGGTTAGTTTATTAATATGTCTATTGTAATACCAGGGTGTCGGTTAGTTTATTTAATATGCCTATTGTAATACCAGGGTGTCGGTTAGTTTATTAATATGTCTATTGTAATACCAGGGTGTCGGTTAGATGAGGTTAGTTTATTTAATATGCCTATTGTAATACCAGGGTGTCGGTTAGTTTATTTAGATTGTAATACCAGGGTTAGTTTAGTTTATTATTGTAATATGTCTATTGTTTATTAATACCAGGGTGTCGGTTAGATGTGGTTAGTTTATTAATATACCTATTGTAATACCAGGGTGTCGGTTAGATGAGGTTAGTTTATTAATATACCTATTGTAATACCAGGGTGTCAGTTAGATGTGGTTAGTTTATTAATATGCCTATTGTAATACCAGGGTGTTGGTTAATTTATTTAATATACCTATTGTAATACCAGGGTGTCAGTTAGATGTGGTTAGTTTATTTAATATGCCTATTGTAATACCAGGGTGTCGGTTAGTTTATTAATATGTTAGATGAGGTTAGTTTATTTAATATGCCTATTGTAATACCAGGGTGTCGGTTAGTTTATTAATATGTCTATTGTAATACCAGGGTGTCGGTTAGATGAGGTTAGTTTATTTAATATGCCTATTGTAATACCAGGGTGTCGGTTAGTTTATTAATATGTCTATTGTAATACCAGGGTGTCGGTTAGTTTATTTAATATGCCTATTGTAATACCAGGGTGTCGGTTAGTTTATTAATATGTCTATTGTAATGAGTTTATTAATATGCCTATTGTAATACCAGGGTGTCGGTTAGTTTATTAATATGTCTATTGTAATACCAGGGTGTCGGTTAGATGAGGTTAGTTTATTTAATAATGTGTCTATTGTAATACCAGGGTGTCAGTTAGATGTGGTTAGTTTATTAATATACCTATTGTAATACCAGGGTGTCGGTTAGATGAGGTTAGTTTATTAATATACCTATTGTAATACCAGGGTGTCAGTTAGATGTGGTTAGTTTATTAATATGCCTATTGTAATACCAGGGTGTTGGTTAATTTATTTAATATACCTATTGTAATACCAGGGTGTCAGTTAGATGTGGTTAGTTTATTTAATATGTCTATTGTAATACCAGGGTGTCGGTTAGTTTATTAATATGTCTATTGTAATACCAGGGTGTCGGTTAGTTTATTTAATATGCCTATTGTAATACCAGGGAGGTTAGTTTATTAATATGCCTATTGTAATACCAGGGTGTCGGTTAGATGAGGTTAGTTTATTTAATATGCCTATTGTAATACCAGGGTGTCGGTTAGTTTATTAATATGTCTATTGTAATACCAGGTTAGTTTATTAATATGTCTATTGTAATACCAGGGTGTCAGTTAGATGTGGTTAGTTTATTAATATACCTATTGTAATACCAGGGTGTCGGTTAGATGAGGTTAGTTTATTAATATACCTATTGTAATACCAGGGTGTCAGTTAGATGTGGTTAGTTTATTAATATGCCTATTGTAATACCAGGGTGTTGGTTAATTTATTTAATATACCTATTGTAATACCAGGGTGTCAGTTAGATGTGGTTAGTTTATTTAATATGCCTATTGTAATACCAGGGTGTCGGTTAGTTTATTAATATGCCTATTGTAATACCAGGGTGTCGGTTAGTTTATTAATATGCCTATTGTAATACCAGGGTGTCGGTTAGTTTATTAATATGCCTATTGTAATACCAGGGTGTCGGTTAGTTTATTAATATGCCTATTGTAATACCAGGGTGTCGGTTAGTTTATTAATATACCTATTGTAATACCAGGGTGTCGGTTAGTTTATTTAATATGCCTATTGTAATACCAGGGTATCGGTTAGTTTATTAATATGCCTATTGTAATACCAGGGTGTCGGTTAGTTTATTAATATGTCTATTGTAATACCAGGGTGTCGGTTAGTTTATTTAATATGTCTATTGTAATACCAGGGTGTCGGTTAGTTTATTAATATGTCTATTGTAATACCAGGGTGTCGGTTAGATGAGGTTAGTTTATTAATATGCCTATTGTAATACCAGGGTGTCGGTTAGATGAGGTTAGTTTATTAATATGCCTATTGTAATACCAGGGTGTCGGTTAGATGAGGTTAGTTTATTAATATGCCTATTGTAATACCAGGGTGTCGGTTAGATGAGGTTAGTTTATTAATATGCCTATTGTAATACCAGGGTGTCGGTTAGATGAGGTTAGTTTATTAATATGTCTATTGTAATACCAGGGTGTCGGTTAGTTTATTAATATGTCTATTGTAATACCAGGGTGTCGGTTAGTTTATTTAATATGCCTATTGTAATACCAGGGTGTCGGTTAGATGAGGTTAGTTTATTAATATGCCTATTGTAATACCAGGGTGTCAGTTAGATGAGGTTAGTTTATTAATATGCCTATTGTAGTACCAGGGTGTCAGTTAGATGAGGTTAGTTTATTAATATGTCTATTGTAATACCAGGGTGTCGGTTAGATGAGGTTAGTTTATTAATATGCCTATTGTAATACCAGGGTGTCGGTTAGATGAGGTTAGTTTATTAATATGCCTATTGTAATACCAGGGTGTCGGTTAGATGAGGTTAGTTTATTAATATGCCTATTGTAATACCAGGGTGTCGGTTAGATGAGGTTAGTTTATTAATATGCCTATTGTAATACCAGGGTGTCAGTTAGATGAGGTTAGTTTATTAATATGCCTATTGTAATACCAGGGTGTCGGTTAGATGAGGTTAGTTTATTAATATGCCTATTGTAATACCAGGGTGTCAGTTAGATGAGGTTAGTTTATTTAATATGCCTATTGTAATACCAGGGTGTCGGTTAGATGAGGTTAGTTTATTAATATGCCTATTGTAATACCAGGGTGTCGGTTAGTTTATTAATATGTCTATTGTAATACCAGGGTGTCGGTTAGATGGGGTTAGTTTATTAATATGCCTATTGTAATACCAGGGTGTCGGTTAGTTTATTAATATGTCTATTGTAATACCAGGGTGTCGGTTAGTTTATTTAATATGCCTATTGTAATACCAGGGTGTCGGTTAGATGTGGTTATTTATTAATATGTCTATTGTAATACCAGGGTGTCGGTTAGTTTATTAATATGTCTATTGTAATACCAGGGTGTCGGTTAGTTTATTTAATATGCCTATTGTAATACCAGGGTGTCGGTTAGTTTATTAATATGTCTATTGTAATACCAGGGTGTCGGTTAGATGGGGTTAGTTTATTAATATGCCTATTGTAATACCAGGGTGTCGGTTAGATGAGGTTAGTTTATTAATATGCCTATTGTAATACCAGGGTGTCGGTTAGTTTATTAATATGTCTATTGTAATACCAGGGTGTCGGTTAGATGGGGTTAGTTTATTAATATGCCTATTGTAATACAAGGGTGTCGGTTAGATGAGGTTAGTTTATTAATATGCCTATTGTAATACCAGGGTGTCGGTTAGTTTATTAATATGTCTATTGTAATACCAGGGTGTCGGTTAGTTTATTAAAATGCCTATTGTAATACCAGGGTGTCGGTTAGTTTATTAAAATGCCTATTGTAATACCAGGGTGTCGGTTAGATGGGGTTAGTTTATTAATATGCCTATTGTAATACCAGGGTGTCGGTTAGATGAGGTTAGTTTATTAATATGCCTATTGTAATACCAGGGTGTCGGTTAGTTTATTAATATGTCTATTGTAATACCAGGGTGTCGGTTAGTTTATTTAATATGCCTATTGTAATACCAGGGTGTCAGTTAGATGTGGTTAGTTTATTTAATATGTTATTGTAATGAGGTTAGTTTATTAATATGCCTATTGTAATACCAGGGTGTCGGTTAGTTTATTAATATGCCTATTGTAATACCAGGTTAGTTTATTAATATGCCTATTGTAATACCAGGGTGTCGGTTAGATGAGGTTAGTTTATTTAATATGCCTATTGTAATACCAGGGTGTCGGTTAGTTTATTAATATGCCTATTGTAATACCAGGGTGTCGGTTAGTTTATTTAATATGCCTATTGTAATACCAGGGTGTCGGTTAGTTTATTAATATGCCTATTGTAATACCAGGGTGTCGGTTAGATGAGGTTAGTTTATTTAATATGCCTATTGTAATACCAGGGTGTCGGTTAGTTTATTAATATGTCTATTGTAATACCAGGTTAGTTTATTAATATGCCTATTGTAATACCAGGGTGTCAGTTAGATGAGGTTAGTTTATTAATATGCCTATTGTAATACCAGGGTGTCAGTTAGATGAGGTTAGTTTATTAATATGCCTATTGTAATACCAGGGTGTCAGTTAGATGAGGTTAGTTTATTAATATGCCTATTGTAATACCATGGCCTATTGTAATACCAGGGTGTCAGTTAGATGAGGTTAGTTTATTTAATATGCCTATTGTAATACCAGGGTGTCAGTTAGATGAGGTTAGTTTATTAATATGCCTATTGTAATACCAGGGTGTCGGTTTAGTTAGTTTATTAATATGCCTATTGTAATACCAGGGTGTCGGTTAGTTTATTAATATGCCTATTGTAATACCAGGGTGTCGGTTAGATGAGGTTAGTTTATTAATATGCCTATTGTAATACCAGGGTGTCGGTTAGTTTATTAATATGCCTATTGTAATACCAGGGTGTCGGTTAGTTTATTAATATGCCTATTGTAATACCAGGGTGTCAGTTAGATGTGGTTAGTTTATTAATATACCTATTGTAATACCAGGGTGTCGGTTAGATGAGGTTAGTTTATTAATATACCTATTGTAATACCAGGGTGTCAGTTAGATGTGGTTAGTTTATTAATATGCCTATTGTAATACCAGGGTGTTGGTTAGTTTATTAATATGCCTATTGTAATACCAGGGTGTCAGTTAGATGTGGTTAGTTTATTTAATATGCCTATTGTAATACCAGGGTGTCGGTTAGTTTATTAATATGCCTATTGTAATACCAGGGTGTCGGTTAGTTTATTAATATGCCTATTGTAATACCAGGGTGTCGGTTAGTTTATTAATATGCCTATTGTAATACCAGGGTGTCGGTTAGTTTATTAATATGCCTATTGTAATACCAGGGTGTCGGTTAGTTTATTAATATACCTATTGTAATACCAGGGTGTCGGTTAGTTTATTAATATGCCTATTGTAATACCAGGGTGTTAGTTTATTAATATGCCTATTGTAATACCAGGGTGTCGGTTAGTTTATTAATATGCCTATTGTAATACCAGGGTGTCGGTTAGTTTATTTAATATGTCTATTGTAATACCAGGGTGTCGGTTAGTTTATTAATATGTCTATTGTAATACCAGGGTGTCGGTTAGATGAGGTTAGTTTATTAATATGCCTATTGTAATACCAGGGTGTCGGTTAGATGAGGTTAGTTTATTAATATGCCTATTGTAATACCAGGGTGTCGGTTAGATGAGGTTAGTTTATTAATATGCCTATTGTAATACCAGGGTGTCGGTTAGATGAGGTTAGTTTATTAATATGCCTATTGTAATACCAGGGTGTCGGTTAGATGTGGTTAGTTTATTAATATGTCTATTGTAATACCAGGGTGTCGGTTAGTTTATTAATATGTCTATTGTAATACCAGGGTGTCGGTTAGTTTATTTAATATGCCTATTGTAATACCAGGGTGTCGGTTAGTTTATTTAATATGCCTATTGTAATACCAGGGTGTCGGTTAGTTTATTAATATGTCTATTGTAATACCAGGGTGTCGGTTAGTTTATTAATATGTCTATTGTAATACCAGGGTGTCGGTTAGTTTATTTAATATGCCTATTGTAATACCAGGGTGTCGGTTAGCCTATTGTAATACCAGGTTAGTTTATTAATATGCCTATTGTAATACCAGGGTGTCGGTTAGATGAGGTTAGTTTATTTAATATGCCTATTGTAATACCAGGGTGTCGGTTAGTTTATTAATATGCCTATTGTAATACCAGGGTGTCGGTTAGTTTATTAATATGCCTATTGTAATACCAGGGTGTCGGTTAGTTTATTTAATATGTCTATTGTAATACCAGGGTGTCGGTTAGTTTATTAATATGCCTATTGTAATACCAGGGTGTCGGTTAGATGAGGTTAGTTTATTAATATGCCTATTGTAATACCAGGGTGTCGGTTAGATGAGGTTAGTTTATTAATATGCCTATTGTAATACCAGGGTGTCGGTTAGATGAGGTTAGTTTATTAATATGCCTATTGTAATACCAGGGTGTCGGTTAGATGAGGTTAGTTTATTAATATGCCTATTGTAATACCAGGGTGTCGGTTAGATGAGGTTAGTTTATTAATATGCCTATTGTAATACCAGGGTGTCGGTTAGATGAGGTTAGTTTATTAATATGCCTATTGTAATACCAGGGTGTCGGTTAGATGAGGTTAGTTTATTAATATGCCTATTGTAATACCAGGGTGTCGGTTAGTTTATTAATATGTCTATTGTAATACCAGGGTGTCGGTTAGTTTATTTAATATGCCTATTGTAATACCAGGGTGTCGGTTAGTTTATTTAATATGCCTATTGTAATACCAGGGTGTCGGTTAGTTTATTAATATGTCTATTGTAATACCAGGGTGTCGGTTAGTTTATTAATATGCCTATTGTAATACCAGGGTGTTGGTTAATTTATTTAATATACCTATTGTAATACCAGGGTGTCAGTTAGATGTGGTTAGTTTATTTAATATGCCTATTGTAATACCAGGGTGTCGGTTAGTTTATTAATATGCCTATTGTAATACCAGGGTGTCGGTTAGTTTATTAATATGCCTATTGTAATACCAGGGGTTAGTTTATTAATATGCCTATTGTAATACCAGGGTGTCGGTTAGTTTATTAATATGCCTATTGTAATACCAGGGTGTCGGTTAGTTTATTAATATGCCTATTGTAATACCAGGGTGTCGGTTAGTTTATTTAATATGCCTATTGTAATACCAGGGTGTCGGTTAGTTTATTAATATGCCTATTGTAATACCAGGGTGTCGGTTAGTTTATTAATATGTCTATTGTAATACCAGGGTGTCGGTTAGTTTATTTAATATGTCTATTGTAATACCAGGGTGTCGGTTAGATGAGGTTAGTTTATTAATATGCCTATTGTAATACCAGGGTGTCGGTTAGATGAGGTTAGTTTATTAATATGCCTATTGTAATACCAGGGTGTCGGTTAGTTTATTAATATGTCTATTGTAATACCAGGGTGTCGGTTAGTTTATTTAATATGCCTATTGTAATACCAGGGTGTCGGTTAGTTTATTAATATGCCTATTGTAATACCAGGGTGTCGGTTAGATGAGGTTAGTTTATTAATATGCCTATTGTAATACCAGGGTGTCGGTTAGTTTATTAATATGCCTATTGTAATACCAGGGTGTCGGTTAGTTTATTAATATGCCTATTGTAATACCAGGGTGTCGGTTAGTTTATTAATATGCCTATTGTAATACCAGGGTGTCGGTTAGTTTATTTAATATGCCTATTGTAATACCAGGGTGTCGGTTAGTTTATTAATATGCCTATTGTAATACCAGGGTGTCGGTTAGATGAGGTTAGTTTATTAATATGCCTATTGTAATACCAGGGTGTCGGTTAGATTTAGTTTATTAATATGCCTATTGTAATACCAGGGTGGGTTAGATGAGGTTAGTTTATTAATATGCCTATTGTAATACCAGGGTGTCGGTTAGTTTATTAATATGTCTATTGTAATACCAGGGTGTCGGTTAGTTTATTTAATATGCCTATTGTAATACCAGGGTGTCGGTTAGATGTTAGTTTATTAATATGCCTATTGTAATACCAGGGTGTCGGTTAGTTTATTAATATGCCTATTGTAATACCAGGGTTAGATCGGTTAGTTTATTAATATGCCTATTGTAATACCAGGGTGTCGGTTAATTTATTTAATATTATTGTAATACCAGGGGTTAGATGTGGTTAGTTTATTTAATATGCCTATTGTAATACCAGGGTGTCGGGTTAGTAATACCAGGGTGTTTAGTTTATTAATATGCCTATTGTAATACCAGGGTGTCGGTTAGTTTATTAATATGCCTATTGTAATACCAGGGTGTCGGTTAGTTTATTAGGGTGTCGGTTAGTTTATTAATATGCCTATTGTAATACCAGGGTGTCGGTTAGTTTATTTAATATGCCTATTGTAATACCAGGGTGTCGGTTAGTTTATTTAATATGCCTATTGTAATACCAGGGTGTCGGTTAGTTTATTAATATGCCTATTGTAATACCAGGGTGTCGGTTAGTTTATTAATATGTCTATTGTAATACCAGGGTGTCGGTTAGTTTATTTAATATGCCTATTGTAATACCAGGGTGTCGGTTAGTTTATTAATATGTCTATTGTAATACCAGGGTGTCGGTTAGATGAGGTTAGTTTATTAATATGCCTATTGTAATACCAGGGTGTCGGTTAGATGAGGTTAGTTTATTAATATGCCTATTGTAATACCAGGGTGTCGGTTAGATGAGGTTAGTTTATTAATATGCCTATTGTAATACCAGGGTGTCGGTTAGATGAGGTTAGTTTATTAATATGCCTATTGTAATACCAGGGTGTCGGTTAGATGTGGTTAGTTTATTAATATGTCTATTGTAATACCAGGTTAGTTTATTAATATGCCTATTGTAATACCAGGGTGTCGGTTAGTTTATTAATATGCCTATTGTAATACCAGGGTGTCGGTTAGTTTATTAATATGTCTATTGTAATACCAGGGTGTCGGTTAGTTTATTAATATGTCTATTGTAATACCAGGGTGTCGGTTAGTTTATTAATATGTCTATTGTAATACCAGGGTGTCAGTTAGATGTGGTTAGTTTATTAATATGCCTATTGTAATACCAGGGTATCGGTTAGTTTATTAATATGCCTATTGTAATACCAGTCGGTTAATTTATTTAATATACCTATTGTAATACCAGGGTGTCAGTTAGATGAGGTTAGTTTATTTAATATGCCTATTGTAATACCAGGGTGTCAGTTAGATGTGGTTAGTTTATTTAATATGCCTATTGTAATACCAGGGTGTCGGTTAGTTTATTTAATATGCCTATTGTAATACCAGGGTGTCGGTTAGTTTATTTAATATACCTATTGTAATACCAGGGTGTCGGTTAGTTTATTAATATGCCTATTGTAATACCAGGGTGTCGGTTAGTTTATTTAATATGCCTATTGTAATACCAGGGTGTCGGTTAGTTTATTAATATGCCTATTGTAATACCAGGGTGTCGTTAGTTAGTTTATTTAATATGCCTATTGTAATACCAGGGTGTCGGTTAGTTTATTTAATATACCTATTGTAATACCAGGGTGTTAGCCTATTTATTAATATGCCTATTGTAATACCAGGGTGTCGGTTAGATGAGGTTAGTTTATTAATATGCCTATTGTAATACCAGGGTGTCGGTTAGTTTATTAATATGCCTATTGTAATACCAGGGTGTCGTTAGTTTATTTAGTTTATTAATATGCCTATTGTAATACCAGGGTGTCGGTTAGTTTATTAATATGTCTATTGTAATACCAGGGTGTCGGTTAGTTTATTAATATGCCTATTGTAATACCAGGGTGTCGGTTAGATGAGGTTAGTTTATTAATATGCCTATTGTAATACCAGGGTGTCGGTTAGATGAGGTTAGTTTATTAATATGCCTATTGTAATACCAGGGTGTCGGTTAGATGAGGTTAGTTTATTAATATGCCTATTGTAATACCAGGGTGTCGGTTAGATTTAGTTTATTAATATGCCTATTGTAATACCAGGGTGTCGGTTAGATGTGGTTAGTTTATTAATATGCCTATTGTAATACCGGTTAGTTTATTAATATGTCTATTGTAATGTCGATGAGGTTAGTTTATTAATATGCCTATTGTAATACCAGGGTGTCAGTTAGATAATATGCCTATTGTAATGGTTAGTTTATTAATATGCCTATTGTAATACCAGGTGTCGGTTAGTTTATTAATATGCCTATTGTAATACCAGGGTGTCAGTTTAGTTTATTAATATGCCTATTGTAATACCAGGGTGGTGTCAGGGTTAGATGTGGTTAGTTTATTTAATATGCCTATTGTAATACCAGGGTGTCGGTTAGTTTATTTATGCCTATTGTAATACCAGGGTGTCGGTTAGTTTATTAATATGCCTATTGTAATACCAGGGTGTCGGTTAGTTTATTAATATGCCTATTGTAATACCAGGGTGTCGGTTAGTTTATTAATATGCCTATTGTAATACCAGGGTGTCGGTTAGTTTATTAATATGCCTATTGTAATACCAGGGTGTCGGTTAGTTTATTAATATGCCTATTGTAATACCAGGGTGTCGGTTAGTTTATTAATATGCCTATTGTAATACCAGGGTGTCGGTTAGTTTATTAATATGCCTATTGTAATACCAGGGTGTCGGTGTAATACCAGGGTGTCGGTTGGTTTATTTAATATGCCTATTGTAATACCAGGTGTCGGTTAGTTTATTAATATGCCTATTGTAATACCAGGGTGTCGGTTAGTTTATTAATATGTCTATTGTAATACCAGGTTAGTTTATTAATATGTCTATTGTAATACCAGGGTGTCGGTTAGTTTATTAATATGTCTATTGTAATACCAGGGTGTCGGTTAGATGAGGTTAGTTTATTAATATGCCTATTGTAATACCAGGGTGTCGGTTAGATGAGGTTAGTTTATTAATATGCCTATTGTAATACCAGGGTGTCGGTTAGATGAGGTTAGTTTATTAATATGCCTATTGTAATACCAGGGTGTCGGTTAGTTTATTAATATGTCTATTGTAATACCAGGGTGTCGGTTAGTTTATTTAATATGCCTATTGTAATACCAGGGTGTCGGTTAGTTTATTAATATGTCTATTGTAATACCAGGGTGTCGGTTAGTTTATTAATATGTCTATTGTAATACCAGGGTGTCGGTTAGTTTATTAATATGTCTATTGTAATACCAGGGTGTCAGTTAGATGTGGTTAGTTTATTAATATGCCTATTGTAATACCAGGGTATCGGTTAGTTTATTAATATGCCTATTGTAATACCAGGGTGTCGGTTAATTTATTTAATATACCTATTGTAATACCAGGGTGTCAGTTAGATGCGGTTAGTTTATTTAATATGCCTATTGTAATACCAGGGTGTCGGTTAGTTTATTAATATGCCTATTGTAATACCAGGGTGTCGGTTAGTTTATTAATATGCCTATTGTAATACCAGGGTGTCGGTTAGTTTATTAATATGCCTATTGTAATACCAGGGTGTCGGTTAGTTTATTAATATGCCTATTGTAATACCAGGGTGTCGGTTAGTTTATTAATATGCCTATTGTAATACCAGGGTGTCGGTTAGTTTATTAATATGTCTATTGTAATACCAGGTTAGTTTTTATTAATATGCGGTTAGTTTATTAAATATGTCTATTGTAATACCAGGGTGTCGGTTAGTTTATTAATATGTCTATTGTAATACCAGGGTGTCGGTTAGTTTATTTAATATGCCTATTGTAATACCAGGGTGTCGGTTAGATGTGGTTATTTATTAATATGCCTATTGTAATACCAGGGTGTCGGTTAGTTTATTAATATGTCTATTGTAATACCAGGGTGTCGGTTAGTTTATTTAATATGCCTATTGTAATACCAGGGTGTCGGTTAGTTTATTAATATGTCTATTGTAATACCAGGGTGTCGGTTAGATGGGGTTAGTTTATTAATATGCCTATTGTAATACCAGGGTGTCGGTTAGATGAGGTTAGTTTATTAATATGCCTATTGTAATACCAGGGTGTCGGTTAGTTTATTAATATGTCTATTGTAATACCAGGGTGTCGGTTAGATGGGGTTAGTTTATTAATATGCCTATTGTAATACCAGGGTGTCGGTTAGTTTATTAATATGTCTATTGTAATACCAGGGTGTCGGTTAGTTTATTTAATATGCCTATTGTAATACCAGGGTGTCGGTTAGATGTGGTTATTTATTAATATTTATTAATATGCCTATTGTAATACCAGGGTGTCGGTTAGTTTATTTAATATGCCTATTGTAATACCAGGGTGTCGGTTAGTTTATTAATATGCCTATTGTAATACCAGGGTGTCGGTTAGATGAGGTTAGTTTATTAATATGCCTATTGTAATACCAGGGTGTCGGTTAGATGAGGTTAGTTTATTAATATGCCTATTGTAATACCAGGGTGTCGGTTAGTTTATTATTAATATGTCTATTGTAATACCAGGGTGTCGGTTAGATGGGGTTAGTTTATTAATATGCCTATTGTAATACCAGGGTGTCGGTTAGATGAGGTTAGTTTATTAATATGCCTATTGTAATACCAGGGTGTCGGTTAGTTTATTAATATGTCTATTGTAATACCAGGGTGTCGGTTAGTTTATTAAAATGCCTATTGTAATACCAGGGTGTCGGTTAGTTTATTTAATATGCCTATTGTAATACCAGGGTGTCGGTTAGTTTATTAATATGCCTATTGTAATACCAGGGTGTCGGTTAGATGAGGTTAGTTTATTAATATGCCTATTGTAATACCAGGGTGTCGGTTAGATGAGGTTAGTTTATTAATATGCCTATTGTAATACCAGGGTGTCGGTTAGTTTATTAATATGTCTATTGTAATACCAGGGTGTCGGTTAGTTTATTTAATATGCCTATTGTAATACCAGGGTGTCGGTTAGATGTGGTTAGTTTATTAATATGTCTATTGTAATACCAGGGTGTCGGTTAGTTTATTAATATGTCTATTGTAATACCAGGGTGTCGGTTAGTTTATTTAATATGCCTATTGTAATACCAGGGTGTCGGTTAGTTTATTAATATGCCTATTGTAATACCAGGGTGTCGGTTAGATGAGGTTAGTTTATTTAATATGCCTATTGTAATACCAGGGTGTCGGTTAGTTTATTAATATGTCTATTGTAATACCAGGGTGTCGGTTAGTTTATTAATATGTCTATTGTAATACCAGGGTGTCAGTTAGATGAGGTTAGTTTATTAATATACCTATTGTAATACCAGGGTGTCGGTTAGATGAGGTTAGTTTATTAATATACCTATTGTAATACCAGGGTGTCGGTTAGTTTATTAATATGCCTATTGTTAGTTTATTTAATATACCTATTGTAATACCAGGGTGTCGGTTAGTTTATTTAATATGCCTATTGTAATACCAGGGTGTCGGTTAGTTTATTAATATGCCTATTGTAATACCAGGGTGTCGGTTAGTTTATTAATATGCCTATTGTAATACCAGGGTGTCGGTTAGTTTATTAATATGCCTATTGTAATACCAGGGTGTCGGTTAGTTTATTAATATGCCTATTGTAATACCAGGGGGTGTAATCGGTTAGTTTATTAATATGCCTATTGTAATACCAGGGTATCGGTTAGTTTATTAATATGCCTATTGTAATACCAGGGTATCGGTTAGTTTATTAATATGCCTATTGTAATACCAGGGTGTCGGTTAGTTTATTAATATGTCTATTGTAATACCAGGGTGTCGGTTAGTTTATTTAATATGTCTATTGTAATACCAGGGTGTCGGTTAGTTTATTAATATGTCTATTGTAATACCAGGGTGTCGGTTAGATGAGGTTAGTTTATTAATATGCCTATTGTAATACCAGGGTGTCGGTTAGATGAGGTTAGTTTATTAATATGCCTATTGTAATACCAGGGTGTCGGTTAGATGAGGTTAGTTTATTAATATGCCTATTGTAATACCAGGGTGTCGGTTAGATGAGGTTAGTTTATTAATATGCCTATTGTAATACCAGGGTGTCGGTTAGATGTGGTTAGTTTATTAATATGTCTATTGTAATACCAGGGTGTCGGTTAGTTTATTAATATGTCTATTGTAATACCAGGGTGTCGGTTTTTTTAATATGCCTATTGTAATACCAGGGTGTCGGTTAGTTTATTTAATATGCCTATTGTAATACCAGGGTGTCGGTTAGTTTATTAATATGTCTATTGTAATACCAGGGTGTCGGTTAGTTTATTAATATGTCTATTGTAATACCAGGGTGTCGGTTAGTTTATTAATATGTCTATTGTAATACCAGGGTGTCGGTTAGTTTATTAATATGCCTATTGTAATACCAGGGTGTCAGTTAGATGAGGTTAGTTTATTTAATATGCCTATTGTAATACCAGGGTGTCAGTTAGATGTGGTTAGTTTATTTAATATGCCTATTGTAATACCAGGGTGTCGGTTAGTTTATTTAATATGCCTATTGTAATACCAGGGTGTCGGTTAGTTTATTAATATGCCTATTGTAATACCAGGGTGTCGGTTAGTTTATTTAATATGCCTATTGTAATACCAGGGTGTCAGTTAGATGTGGTTAGTTTATTTAATATGCCTATTGTAATACCAGGGTGTCGGTTAGTTTATTAATATGCCTATTGTAATACCAGGGTGTCGGTTAGTTTATTAATATGCCTATTGTAATACCAGGGTGTCGGTTAGTTTATTAATATGCCTATTGTAATACCAGGGTGTCGGTTAGTTTATTAATATGCCTATTGTAATACCAGGGTGTCGGTTAGTTTATTAATATGCCTATTGTAATACCAGTTTAGTTTTAATATGCCTATTGTAATACCAGGGTGTCGGTTAGTTTATTAATATGCCTATTGTAATACCAGGGTGTCGGTTAGTTTATTAATATGCCTATTGTAATACCAGGGTGTCGGTTAGTTTATTAATATGCCTATTGTAATACCAGGGTGTCGGTTAGTTTATTAATATGCCTATTGTAATACCAGGGTGTCGGTTAGATGAGGTTAGTTTATTAATATGCCTATTGTAATACCAGGGTGTCGGTTAGATGAGGTTAGTTTATTAATATGCCTATTGTAATACCAGGGTGTCGGTTAGATGTGGTTAGTTTATTAATATGCCTATTGTAATACCAGGGTGTCGGTTAGTTTATTAATATGTCTATTGTAATACCAGGGTGTCGGTTAGTTTATTTAATATGCCTATTGTAATACCAGGGTGTCGGTTAGTTTATTTAATATGCCTATTGTAATACCAGGGTGTCGGTTAGTTTATTAATATGTCTATTGTAATACCAGGGTGTCGGTTAGTTTATTAATATGTCTATTGTAATACCAGGGTGTCGGTTAGTTTATTAATATGTCTATTGTAATACCAGGGTGTCAGATGTGGTTAGTTTATTAATATGCCTATTGTAATACCAGGGTGTCGGTTAATTTATTTAATATACCTATTGTAATACCAGGGTGTCAGTTAGATGAGGTTAGTTTATTTAATATGCCTATTGTAATACCAGGGTGTCAGTTAGATGTGGTTAGTTTATTTAACATGCCTATTGTAATACCAGGGTGTCGGTTAGTTTATTTAATATGCCTATTGTAATACCAGGGTGTCGGTTAGTTTATTTAATATACCTATTGTAATACCAGGGTATCGGTTAGTTTATTTAATATGCCTATTGTAATACCAGGGTGTCAGTTAGATGTGGTTAGTTTATTTAATATGCCTATTGTAATACCAGGGTGTCGGTTAGTTTATTTAATATGCCTATTGTAATACCAGGGTGTCGGTTAGTTTATTTAATATGCCTATTGTAATACCAGGGTGTCGGTTAGTTTATTTAATATACCTATTGTAATACCAGGGTGTCGGTTAGTTTATTAATATGCCTATTGTAATACCAGGGTGTCGGTTAGTTTATTAATATGCCTATTGTAATACCAGGGTGTCGGTTAGTTTATTAATATGCCTATTGTAATACCAGGGTGTCGGTTAGTTTATTAATATGCCTATTGTAATACCAGGGTGTCGGTTAGTTTATTAATATGCCTATTGTAATACCAGGGTGTCGGTTAGTTTATTTAATATGTCTATTGTAATACCAGGGTGTCGGTTAGTTTATTAATATGTCTATTGTAATACCAGGGTGTCGGTTAGATGAGGTTAGTTTATTAATATGCCTATTGTAATACCAGGGTGTCGGTTAGATGAGGTTAGTTTATTAATATGCCTATTGTAATACCAGGGTGTCGGTTAGATGAGGTTAGTTTATTAATATGCCTATTGTAATACCAGGGTGTCGGTTAGATGAGGTTAGTTTATTAATATGCCTATTGTAATACCAGGGTGTCGGTTAGATGTGGTTAGTTTATTAATATGTCTATTGTAATACCAGGGTGTCGGTTAGTTTATTAATATGTCTATTGTAATACCAGGGTGTCGGTTAGTTTATTTAATATGCCTATTGTAATACCAGGGTGTCGGTTAGTTTATTTAATATGCCTATTGTAATACCAGGGTATTGTTTATTAATAATAACCAGGGTGTCGGTTAGTTTATTAATATGTCTATTGTAATACCAGGGTGTCGGTTAGTTTATTAATATGTCTATTGTAATACCAGGGTGTCAGTTAGATGTGGTTAGTTTATTAATAGTTAGATGTGGTTAGTTTATTAATATGCCTATTGTAATACCAGGGTATCGGTTAGTTTATTAATATGCCTATTGTAATACCAGGGTGTCGGTTAATTTATTTAATATACCTATTGTAATACCAGGGTGTCAGTTAGATGTGGTTAGTTTATTTAATATGCCTATTGTAATACCAGGGTGTCGGTTAGTTTATTAATATGCCTATTGTAATACCAGGGTGTCGGTTAGTTTATTAATATGCCTATTGTAATACCAGGGTGTCGGTTAGTTTATTAATATGCCTATTGTAATACCAGGGTGTCGGTTAGTTTATTAATATGCCTATTGTAATACCAGGGTGTCGGTTAGTTTATTAATATGCCTATTGTAATACCAGGGTGTCGGTTAGTTTATTAATATGCCTATTGTAATACCAGGGTGTCGGTTAGTTTATTAATATGCCTATTGTAATACCAGGGTGTCGGTTAGTTTATTAATATGCCTATTGTAATACCAGGGTGTCGGTTAGTTTATTAATATGCCTATTGTAATACCAGGGTGTCGGTTAGTTTATTAATATGCCTATTGTAATACCAGGGTGTCGGTTAGTTTATTTAATATGTCTATTGTAATACCAGGGTGTCGGTTAGTTTATTAATATGTCTATTGTAATACCAGGGTGTCGGTTAGATGAGGTTAGTTTATTAATATGCCTATTGTAATACCAGGGTGTCGGTTAGATGAGGTTAGTTTATTAATATGCCTATTGTAATACCAGGGTGTCGGTTAGATGAGGTTAGTTTATTAATATGCCTATTGTAATACCAGGGTGTCGGTTAGATGAGGTTAGTTTATTAATATGCCTATTGTAATACCAGGGTGTCGGTTAGATGTGGTTAGTTTATTAATATGTCTATTGTAATACCAGGGTGTCGGTTAGTTTATTAATATGTCTATTGTAATACCAGGGTGTCGGTTAGTTTATTTAATATGCCTATTGTAATACCAGGGTGTCGGTTAGTTTATTAATATGTCTATTGTAATACCAGGGTGTCGGTTAGTTTATTAATATGTCTATTGTAATACCAGGGTGTCGGTTAGTTTATTAATATGTCTATTGTAATACCAGGGTGTCAGTTTATTAATAGATTGTGGTTAGTTTATTAATATGCCTATTGTAATACCAGGGTGTTAGATGAGGTTAGTTTATTAATATGCCTATTGTAATACCAGGGTGTCAGTTAGTTTATTTAATATGCCTATTGTAATACCAGGGTGTCAGTTAGATGAGGTTAGTTTATTAATATGCCTATTGTAATACCAGGGTGTCGGTTAGTTTATTAATATGCCTATTGTAATACCAGGGTGTCGGTTAGTTTATTAATATGCCTATTGTAATACCAGGGTGTCGGTTAGTTTATTAATATGCCTATTGTAATACCAGGGTGTCGGTTAGTTTATTAATATGCCTATTGTAATACCAGGGTGTCGGTTAGTTTATTAATATGCCTATTGTAATACCAGGGTGTCGGTTAGTTTATTAATATGTCTATTGTAATACCAGGGGTCGGTTAGTTTATTAATATGCCTATTGTAATACCAGGGTGTCGGTTAGTTTATTAATATGCCTATTGTAATACCAGGGTGTCGGTTAGTTTATTAATATACCTATTGTAATACCAGGGTGTCGGTTAGTTTATTAATATGCCTATTGTAATACCAGGGTGTCGGTTAGTTTATTAATATGCCTATTGTAATACCAGGGTGTCGGTTAGTTTATTAATATGTCTATTGTAATACCAGGGTGTCGGTTAGTTTATTTAATATGTCTATTGTAATACCAGGGTGTCGGTTAGTTTATTAATATGTCTATTGTAATACCAGGGTGTCGGTTAGATGAGGTTAGTTTATTAATATGCCTATTGTAATACCAGGGTGTCGGTTAGATGAGGTTAGTTTATTAATATGCCTATTGTAATACCAGGGTGTCGGTTAGATGTGGTTAGTTTATTAATATGTCTATTGTAATACCAGGGTGTCGGTTAGTTTATTAATATGTCTATTGTAATACCAGGGTGTCAGTTAGATGTGGTTAGTTTATTAATATGCCTATTGTAATACCAGGGTGTCGGTTAGTTTATTAATATGTCTATTGTAATACCAGGGTGTCGGTTAGTTTATTAATATGCCTATTGTAATACCAGGGTGTCGGTTAGTTTATTAATATGCCTATTGTAATACCAGGGTGTCGGTTAGTTTATTAATATGCCTATTGTAATACCAGGGTGTCGGTTAGTTTATTAATATGCCTATTGTAATACCAGGGTGTCGGTTAGTTTATTAATATGCCTATTGTAATACCAGGTTTATTAATATGCCTATTGTAATACCAGGGTGTCGGTTAGTTTATTAATATGCCTATTGTAATACCAGGGTGTCGGTTAGTTTATTAATATGCCTATTGTAATACCAGGGTGTCGGTTAGTTTATTAATATGCCTATTGTAATACCAGGGTGTCGGTTAGTTTATTAATATGCCTATTGTAATACCAGGGTGTCGGTTAGTTTATTAATATGCCTATTGTAATACCAGGGTGTCGGTTAGTTTATTTAATATGCCTATTGTAATACCAGGGTGTCGGTTAGTTTATTAATATGCCTATTGTAATACCAGGGTGTCGGTTAGTTTATTAATATGCCTATTGTAATACCAGGGTGTCGGTTAGTTTATTTAATATGCCTATTGTAATACCAGGGTGTCGGTTAGTTTATTAATATGCCTATTGTAATACCAGGGTGTCGGTTAGTTTATTAATATGCCTATTGTAATACCAGGGTGTCGGTTAGTTTATTAATATGCCTATTGTAATACCAGGGTGTCGGTTAGTTTATTAATATGCCTATTGTAATACCAGGGTGTCGGTTAGTTTATTTAATAGATTGAGGTTAGTTTATTTAATATGCCTATTGTAATACCAGGGTGTCAGTTTATTTAATATGCCTATTGTAATACCAGGGGTTAGTTTATTTAATATACCTATTGTAATACCAGGGTGTCGGTTAGTTTATTAATATACCTATTGTAATACCAGGGTGTCGGTTAGTTTATTAATATGCCTATTGTAATACCAGGGTGTCGGTTAGTTTATTTAATATGCCTATTGTAATACCAGGGTGTCGGTTAGTTTATTTAATATGCCTATTGTAATACCAGGGTGTCGGTTAGTTTATTTAATATGCCTATTGTAATACCAGGGTGTCGGTTAGTTTATTTAATATGCCTATTGTAATACCAGGGTGTCGGTTAGTTTATTAATATGCCTATTGTAATACCAGGGTGTCGGTTAGTTTATTTAATATGCCTATTGTAATACCAGGGTGTTGGTTAGTTTATTTAATATACCTATTGTAATACCAGGGTGTCGGTTAGTTTATTTAATATGCCTATTGTAATACCAGGGTGTCGGTTAGTTTATTTAATATGCCTATTGTAATACCAGGGTGTCGGTTAGTTTATTTAATATGCCTATTGTAATACCAGGGTGTCGGTTAGATGAGGTTAGTTTATTTAATATGCCTATTGTAATACCAGGGTGTCGGTTAGTTTATTAATATGCCTATTGTAATACCAGGGTGTCGGTTAGATGAGGTTAGTTTATTTAATATGCCTATTGTAATACCAGGGTGTTGGTTAGATGCCTATTGTAATACCAGGTAAGTTTATTAATATGCCTATTGTAATACCAGGGTGTCGGTTAGATGAGGTTAGTTTATTTAATATGCCTATTGTAATACCAGGGTGTTGGTTAGATGAGGTAAGTTTATTTAATTGTCATACCAGGGTGTTGGTTAGATGAGGTAAGTTTATTTAATTGTCATACCAGGGTGTCGGTTAGATGAGGTAAGTTTATTTAATTGTCATACCAGGGTGTCGGTTAGATGAGGTAAGTTTATTTAATTGTCATACCAGGGTGTCGGTTAGATGAGGTTAGTTTATTTAATATGCCTATTGTAGTACCAGGGTGTTGGTTAGATGAGGTTAGTTTATTTAATTGTCATACCAGGGTGTCGGTTAGATGAGGTAAGTTTATTTAATTGTCATACCAGGGTGTCGGTTAGATGAGGTAAGTTTATTTAATTGTCATACCAGGGTGTCGGTTAGATGAGGTAAGTTTATTTAATTGTCATACCAGGGTGTCGGTTAGATGAGGTTAGTTTATTTAATTTAATTGTATACCAGGGTGTTGGTTAGATGAGGTAAGTTTATTTAATTGTCATACCAGGGTGTCGGTTAGATGAGGTAAGTTTATTTAATTGTCATACCAGGGTGTCGGTTAGATGAGGTAAGTTTATTTAATTGTCATACCAGGGTGTCGGTTAGATGAGGTAAGTTTATTTAATTGTCATACCAGGGTGTTGGTTAGATGAGGTAAGTTTATTTAATTGTCATACCAGGGTGTCGGTTAGATGAGGTAAGTTTATTTAATTGTCATACCAGGGTGTCGGTTAGATGAGGTAAGTTTATTTAATTGTCATACCAGGGTGTCGGTTAGATGAGGTAAGTTTATTTAATTGTCATACCAGGGTGTCGGTTAGATGAGGTAAGTTTATTTAATTGTCATACCAGGGTGTCGGTTAGCACTGGGCGATATTGCCAAAAATCCACATCAAGCTAAATTAATTGAATTATCCCGATAACAATACATTTAACGATACGTTTATAACATTTAATGTGTACGACAGTTATTATTTTTTATTACCCTTAAAATTACTACAACTACTTTGAATGTTGTAGCTATCATTTGTCCTATAAACAATAACCCATATTAACAAATGTATATCATTTTCATAATTCACATTTCTCTAGTAGGACCCTATAGGTTATTTATGTAATGACCGATATCAGCAAAATGTTCACGATATGTGGTCAGTGTCGATCATTTTCAGTTTATCGTCCCAGCTCTGGTGTCAGTACAGGACAACAACCTTGCTGTTCTAGGCCCATGACAAAAAATACAACCACTCCCTTTAGGAAGGGCTAAAAGCATTCCTCCTTATTTTTACAAATATATTTATTTAACCTTTATTTAGCTAGGCGAGTCAGTTAAGAACAAATTCTTATTTACAATGACGGCCTACCAAAACGCCTCCTGCGGGCACAGGGGCTGGGATTAAAAATAAATCAAATATAAATATAGGACAAAACACACATCCAGGGAAAATCAGTTTATTTGTAAAATATTACATACTGTACGCCCCTAGTCTGTTACTAGATGTCCGATAATGAACCCAAGTCTGTGAATTGTGTTCAACTGGGCCTAGGCTACATCCAGGATCCTTGGTTTCATCCAATTGCTCCTAATATCCGTAGGCTTCGTGGTATGTTTATAAAGTAGGCTAGCAGCCTTTTATTTCCTGGTTGAGCATGTTGTGGCGTGTCTGAATCAGGATTATCCCTTCCATTATGGACTCATGCAGTTGCCTGTCCAGAGACATTTAGCCTCATTCTTGTTTAATTCTGATTGATGGGTTGTTATTAAAGTTGCATTAATCAAATCAAATGTTATTTGTCACATGCTTCGTAAACAACAGGTGTAACAGTGAAATGCTTACTTACGGGTCCTTTTCCAACAAAACAGAGACAAAGATACTACTTATACTGTGTTTACCTCACAGCTTCATGGGAAATGCAGTTTTCTGAACAGGTCTGGGTGGGGAGAGCGGGGTCGGGTAGAGAGGGGGCTCCTTTCTTGCTTGTAGTCAGTGAGTGGGATAGGAAAATGATTTTCTTGGGTTCACTGTCCTGCGTTGTGCACTGGGGCTTTTTCAGGGGTGACTGCAAGCATACCAAACATCCAGATAGAAATGGATAGTGTAGAACAGACATTCTCTTGCATGAAGAAAACAGGAATAGGGAATCCCATCTGCTCTACATGATGTGCAAGGCTGTGAGCGACGCAGTCCACTGACTAGTCTCCTGCTGTGGACTGTGATCAAAGTGACAAGCTCCTGGCATCAGTCTGTCTGTTCTGGGAGGAATGGAGGTAATACCGTCACGCTCAGCACTAAGGATTAACAGTCACAAGTTCTACTCACCCCCACCCTCTCCCTCACACTCTCTTGCTCTCTCTCTCTCTCTGAGAGTTTGTTTCAGCAGCTAGGTTATCCTTCATGTTGGCGACAAACACTCCATGACAATAATGTTGTAAGATTCTTGCTAGAATGTAAACTGTGTTCGAACGCCAGGTGCCAGCATGGCGAACCATTGGAGTCCTAAATCTCAAACGGAGTTGTCCTAACTTTACACTGGCCATGAGTAGGCTATCTCAGTATCTCGGACGCACATTGTTGAGACATCCTCTTGAGTGATGAAACGCACACACCTATTATCTGTGGTCTGGCTGCCTTTGTTTTGTTGTCATGACAACCATGCTGAATGCAGTGAGGTGTGCAGTGTCGTCTGACTCAACGTAAGCGGGTATTGCTTATGCCCTTTCATAAATCACTGCGAGATCCCAGGGGGAAGACTGCACTCTTCTTTCTGTGGGTGTATCTCAATACAATTGCCTTCTTCTCCTTGTCTCCTCTCCTCCATCACTACTAATGTTCTTCAGTTCTGGTCTGGGACACCCTCAGGGGATGCAGGCTTTTGTTTGTTTATTTCACATCAATGTAGGTAAACGAGAGAAGATTAGAAGATACTTCAGACTATTGAGATGCACCCCATGTCAAGTAAGGGGAGAAATGCCTGTGGTACACTGTTCTATGGTATAATTAAGCAATAAGGCTTGAGGGGGTATGGTATATACCACAGCTAAAAGCTATTCTTATGCAAAACGCAATGTGGAGTGCCTGGATACAACCCTTAGCCGTGGTTTATTGATCATATACCACAAACCCCCGAGGTGCCTTATTGCTATTATAAACTGGATACCAACATAATTAGAGCAGTAAAAATATGTTTTGTCATACCTGTGATATACCACAGTTTTCAGCTTTCAGGTCTTGAACCACCCAGTTTATAATGTGTGATATACACTGAGTGTACAAAACATTAACTTAAGAACACCTTCCTAATATTGGCTTGCAACTCAGTTCTTTGGGGCAATTCTTCGGGGCACTCTGCAAGGTGTCGAAAGCTTTCCATAGGGACGCTGGCCCATGTTGACGCCAATACTTCCCACAGTTGTGTCAAGTTAGCTGGATGTCCTTTGTGTGGTGGAATATTCTTGAAACACACAGGAAACTGTTGTGTGGAAAAACCCGGCAGCGTTGCAGTTCTTGACACAAACCACTGTGCCTGGCACCTACTACCATACCCTGTTCAAAGGCACTTCAATATTTTGTCTTTCCCATTCACCCTCTGAATGGGAAACATAGACAATCTGTCTCAATTGTCCCAAGGCTTAAAAATCCTTCTTTAACCTGTCTCCTCCCCTTCATCTATATTGATTGAAGTGGATTTAACAAGTGGCATCAATAAGGGATCATAGCTAACACACTCTTGTCATTCTCTCAACCAGCTTCACGAGGTAGTCACCTGGAATGCATTTCAATTAACACGTGTGCCTTGTTAAAAGCTAATTTGTGGAATTTCTTAATGTGTTTGAGCCAATCAGTTGTGCTGTAACAAGGTAGGGTGGATATACAGAAGATAGATAAAAGACCAAGTCCATATTATGGCAAGAACAGCTCAAATAAACAAAGAGAGACGACAGTCCATCATTACTTTAAGACATGAAGGTCAGTCAATTCGGAACATTTCAAGAACTTTGAATGTTTCTTCAAGTACAGTTGCATAAACCATCAAGCGCTATGATGAAACTGGCTCTCATGAGGACCGCCACAGGAAAGGAAGACCCACAGTTACCTCTGCTGCAGAGGACAATTTCATTAGAGTTAACTGCCATTCAGTTTGCAGCCCAAATAAATGCTTCAGAGTTCAAGTAGCAGACACATCTCAACATCAACTGTTCAGAGGAGACTGCGTGAATCAGGCCTTTATGGTTGGATTTCTGCAAAGAAACCACTGGTAAAGGACACCAATAAGAGACTTGCTTGGACCAAGAAACGAGCAATGGAAATTAGACCAGTGGAAATCTTTCCTTTGGTCGGAGTCCGAATTTTGAGATTTTTGGTTCCAACCGCTCTGACTTTGTGACTCAGAGTAGGTGAACAGATGATCTCCGCATGTGTGGCTCCCACCATGAATCATGGAGGAGAAGGTGTGATGGTGTGGGGGTGCTTTTCTGGTGACACTTAACAAGCATGGCTACAACAGCAATCTGCAGCAATATGCCATCCCATTTGGTTTGCACTTAGTGGGACTATCATTTTTTTCTTCACAATGACCCAACACACCTCCAGGCTGTGTAAGAGATATTTGACCAAGAAGGAGAATGATGGAGTGCTGCATCAGATGACCTGGCCTCCATAATCACCTGAACTCAATTGAGATGGTTTGGGATGAGTTGGAATGCAGTGGTATTTTGGGATTTCATTAGCATCCCCATTAGCTGTTGCAAAAGCAGCAGCTAATGTTCCTGGGGGCCACACAACTTGAAACATGACATAATACAGAACATTAATTAGACAAGAACAGACAAGAACAGCTCAAGGACAGAACTACTTTTAAAAAAAGAAGGCCGTAGCCTTCATATCAATGCATACACAAACTATCTAGGTCAAATAGGGGAGAGGCATGGTGCTGTGAGGTGTTGCTTTGTCTATTTTTTTCTTAAACGGGTTTGCTGTTTATTTGAGCATTATGAGATGGCATGGAGTTCCATGCAATAATGGCTATATATAATACTGTACGTTTTCTTGGATTTGGGGACAGTGAAAAGACCCCTGGTGGCATGTCTGGTGGGATAAGTGTGTGTCAGAGCTTGTGTAAATTAACTATGCAAACAATTTGGGATTTTCAAAAAAAGAGGGCCTAGAGAGCTGCCCTGCGGTACACCACACTTTACATGTTTGACATTAGAGAAGCTTCCATTAAAGACTAGCCTTGTTTTATATTAGATTGCCATATCATGGATTTAGAGGTTGAAAGTTGAGTTGAGGTGCAACAACAGTTTATGGTCAATAATATCAAAGGCAGCACTGAAATCTAACAGTACAGCTCCCACAATCTTCATATTATCATTTGTCAGTGCAGTACATGTTGAGTTTCCTTCTCTATAAGCATGCTGAAAGTCTGTTGTTATTTTGTTTACAGAGAAATAGCATAGTTTTTGGTCAAACACCATTTTTTTCCAACAGTTTGCTAAGAGCTGGCAGCAAACTTATAGGTCTGCTCTTTGAACAAGAAAAGGCCGCTTTACCACTTGGGTAGCAGAATTATCTTGTTTCCCTCCAGGCCTGAGAACGGAGACTTTCCTCTCTTTCCTCTAATTAAAAATAATTGGCTAAATTAAATGGTTTTGTGATGACTAAGCCATCTGATTCGATGAAAGATGGAGTTGAATTTGTCTTTCTGCCCATAAATTCATTTAGTTATTCCATCATTCTTAATTTTTTGATCTTGACTTCATAATACAGTTTCTTCTTCTTTTTGAGTTTAGTCACATTTCTTCATTTGCAGTAAGTCAACCAGTCAGATGTGCAGCCAGACTTATTAGACACTCCTTTTGCACCATCTCGTTCAACCATATGGTTTTTCAATTCCTCATCAATCCATGGAGCCTTAAGTCAGTTTCTTAACAAGTGTGTGTTTATCAATAATTGGAACATCATCCACATAAATCACAGCTAAATCTCTTATACACTATTTTAGGCCCAGCTGTTGGAACTTTGGCTTTCCTGGATATAGCCACTATATTGTGATCACTGCATTCAATGGGTACAGACACTTCTTCCCGTGGTGTTTGTAAACATGGGATAGCCTTCGTTTCTCAGAACAAGTATAGACTGATGAGCTTCAGAAGACAATTATTTGATTCTAGTATAGACTGATGAGCTTCAGAAGACAATTATTTGATTCTAGTATAGACTGATGAGCTTCAGAAGACAATTATTTGATTCTAGTATAGACTGATGAGCTTCAGAAGACAATTATTTGATTCTAGTATAGACTGATGAGCTTCAGAAGACAATTATTTGATTCTAGTATAGACTGATGAGCTTCAGAAGACAATTATTTGATTCTAGCCATTTTGAGCCTGTAATCGAACTCCAGATCCTCACCTAGTCTAAAGAAGGCCAGTTTTATTGCTTCTTTAATCAGAACAACAGTTTTCAACTGTGCTAACATAATTGCAAAATAGTTTTCTAATGATCAATTAGCCTATTAAAATGATAAACTTGGATTAATTAAATGATATTGAAACACAGGAGTGATGGTTGCTGATAATGGGCCTCTGTACGCCTATGTAGATATTCCATTAAATATCAGCAGTTTCCAGCTACAATAGTCATTTACAACATTAACAATGTCTACACTGTATTTCTGATCAATTTTATGTTATTTTAATGGACAAAAAATGTGCTCTCTTTCAAAATAAGGACATTTCTAAGTGACCCCAAACTTTTGAACGGTAGTGTGTGTGTATGTATTCTCCCGAAGGATTCTCAGATCAAAACCGTGTCCTATCCTATCTGAGGAAATGAGAAGCATCACATCTTCCAATACATTTTTTCTGAATTGGGACTTTTAAATAAATTATCTGCCTCTGATAGTTATATTTTTTAGCATGAAAAAACAGAGTTTCATTCCGACGGACGGTATAAATAAGCAATAAGGCCCAAGGGGGTGTGGTATACGGCCAATATACCAGGGCTAAGGGCATGACGCAACACGGATACAGACCTTAGCTGTGGTATACTGGCCATATATCACAAACCACTGAGGTGCCTTATTGTTATTATAAACTGGTTACCAACGTAATTATAAATAAATGTTTTGTCGTACCCGTGGTATACGGTCTGATATACCGCGGCTGTGAGCCAATCAGCATTCAGGGCTCAAACCACCCAGTTGTGTAATTTATATGTTATCGATAGATAGGGTATAATGTGTGTGTTTTTAAGGCTGCCAGGAGAGACCCGAGGAGAGGCCCAGCCACCATGCCGCTGTTCGGTAAATCCCACAAGAATCCCGCCGACATCGTCCGGACTCTGAAGGAGAACATGGCCATCCTGGTCAAACAAGACAAGAAAACAGAAAAGGTGTGGCGCATCTTCATAACATGAGTCCTTACACCACGAATCCTCACTAAACAAATCCTTACAACACAAGTCCTTATAATAGTCCTCACCACACAAACCAGTACTTCCCTTAGAAAAGGCCCACAAGCAGGTGTTGTGTAACATTGCTGTTGGGGCCTCGGTGTACCTCTTCTATTTGATCCGATCAGTCAGTTGGTGTGGTTATTATTACGGTGCGCCTCTAGCTGACACTGGGCTGTGAAAGTAGCATCGCTGCCTGGCCGTTCCTTCACTGACACCCAGCTGTAAAGGCCCTCTCCACCATGGGACTGTTAGAGGGGCTGTCCAGGCAGAACTCCCAGTAACCTGGCTCTGGGCTGGAACTGCTTCAGCTCTAACCAGGCTGCTTCCACACACAGCCAGGCTATAGTGATCTCAATACAGTCCACTCCTGTCATATGCAATGCTGATATCCAGAGAAAGTCAATAATAATATGTCTTATGATTGGGCCTGAGGCTGAGACACAAGTGTATACAGAGCTGTACCTCCATAGGTAGTCAATTAAATGTCTCCCTCTTGTGGGCAACTCAAGTATAATACCATGGCAGTTTTTAAAAATAAACAGCATAACATTATTAGCAGCAACACTGTTAGAAGTACATATTGTGCCTGTGTGTCTAACTGGTGTCCCTGTCCCAGGCATCAGAGGAGGTGTCTAAGTGTCTTGTGGCCATGAAGGAGATACTATATGGGACCGGTGACAAGGAGCCTCACACAGAGACGGTGGCCCAGTTGGCCCAGGAGCTCTACAACAGCGGCCTGCTCATCTCCCTGGTGGAAAACCTGCAGGTCATCGACTTCGAGGTGAGACTGAGCCAAAGCCGGACCATCAGGGTCGTGTTCATTAGGCACCAAATGGAAGAAAACAGTCTGAAACAAGGCGGCTTTCGTTTTTAAACGTTTTCCATTGCATGTCCCCAGGGGAAGAAGGACGTGTGTCAGATCTTCAACAACATCCTGCGGAGGCAGATCGGCACCCGCAGCCCCACCGTCGAGTACTTCTGCTCTCACCAAGAGGTGCTGTTTGTGCTGCAAAAAGGGTGAGTTTCTCACACACACACACTCTCCATGTACCACAGCTGACCACAGCCATTGGTATGATACTCAGTGACGTCTGCATGTGTCCCTCTTCCTGCAGGTATGAGACCCCTGGGTCTGCGCTGAACTGTGGCATCATGCTGAGGGAGTGTATCAGACACGAGCCACTGGCCAAGCTGGTTCTCCACTCAGAACACTTCCAGGACTTCTTCAATTACGTAGAGATGGAGACCTTCGACATCGCCTCAGACGCTTTCGCCACCTTCAAGGTCAGATTACACAAGATTTGAAAGCATCTTTGGGTCCTGGAAAAACCTTGTATTAAACCCATGCTAATAAGACTAGGATGGTCCGAGATGATATGCTGATCTTCACATGACTGTTGTATCTGTCCATGCCCATTTGTTTGAGAGTTGACAAAATGTATAGATCAGAAATGATTCGATGCAGCAGATGATATGCAATATTCAATGTTTGTTTTTGTGTGAATTAAAGTGAGCACGTCTCCTCCCCCATTCACAGGACCTGCTCACAAGACACAAGGTCCTGGTAGCTGAATATCTAGAACAGAATTATGATGCCGTAAGTATATGTTCAACATTCTGCTGCCCTGGGAGCATTTACCTTTTTTCAGATGGACTTCATGGAAAGAAAATGCTTTTTGTTGTTACACCCTCTGCCCTCTTGACAGAATTCGTGAAGGAATGGGTGAATGCAATTACGACGTCACACACTCGTACTCTCATTACCATTTACCAGATGAATACACTGAAGTGCGTGTGTGTCGATAAACAAAACATGTTGATTGATGACCCATGCTCTACAATGAATGAGTGCATTTATACCACCCTTGACACACTAGCCACATACACTCCAGGCATCTGTGGTCACTGGCTTTCCCCGCTTGCATAAGACCACCTTGTGTGTTGGTTGTAGTGTGGGGCTCAGGGAAGACCCCAGGGGAGAGCAGACAGTCCGGCTGGAGGCTGCTCGGGTTACAGGCCAGACACTACCCTACACTGGGCCGCACTAGTTTACAGAAGGATGCTTTCATGCCAAAGGCCGCTGGAGGCTTATCACACGCACACACACACTGGCCCAAACAACACCCTTGATAAGGGTCCTTTTCAGACCTGACTGAGAGATGTTAGAGAATGTATCAACTTCAGACATTCCATCCCATTTAACTATCTGAAACACCCATTTAATTCTATGAACATTTTCTTTTTATTGTGAATTTATTTTGAGCCACTTTTGACTGTTGAGATGCAGCCACCCCTCAGCCTGTTCCTTTATATCTTTGCAGATCTTTGACCAGTATGAGAAGTTATTACACTCTGATAACTATGTGACAAAGAGACAGTCATTAAAGGTGTGTTCTATTATTCACATTGTACATGGATTATTTATAGACTAAAACTTTGCATGCTATTATGGTGTTGATTATCTCGCTTCATAGTAAACATTTGCATACTCTGTTCTTTGTGTGTTTATGTAGTTGTTGGGAGAGCTTCTGTTGGACAGGCATAACTTTACAGTGATGACCCGGTACATCAGCAAGCCTGAGAACCTGAAGCTGATGATGAACCTACTGAGGGACAAGAGCCCTAACATACAATTTGAGGCCTTCCACGTCTTCAAGGTACGACACAAAAGCTGTTCCCTGAGCCGTTCATATACAAAGTCTGGCAAACTGGCATCCATGTTGGCCCCAAGCATTCCATGTTATTACCATTGGGTTCTTACTAGAATGTAATTGCCGATATCAATGTAATGTACAGAGCTGACAGGCTGACCCCTCCACCCAGGTGTTTGTGGCGAACCCCAACAAGACGCAGCCCATCATAGACATCCTGCTGAAGAACCAGCCCAAACTCATCGACTTCCTTAGCAACTTCCAGAAGGACCGCATGGACGACGAGCAATTCAACGACGAGAAGACCTACCTAATCAAACAGATCCGAGACCTAAAGAAACCCGCCTCTTAAAACCTTACCCCCATTCGTCCCCAAAACCCTTCCCCTTAGCTAGGACCTTTACCCTAACCTTTACTTTTTGTCGACAAAAAATACATTGACAATAATGATTCAATTTCTTAATATCGAAGACATTGTGTCTTTTTCTTGGTTCCTTAAACTTTGCAGAGAATAGTTCGTAATCACAGATTTTTTTTCATTGTTTTTACTTTTAAATTAACCCTTTTCTTATTAGTGTGTAGTGTTCCAAAACGGGAAGGGGATTTCCTCTCTTGGGGGGAACCAATGGTTAGAGACCTCTAGGTGATTGGCTGAGTGAGCTGTGGAGACCACTGGTCATCACTTTAATTGTGCAAATATTTTTCCGCAAATGTTCTCTTTTCATTGCCACTTGCAGCACGAGCCAGCTAGATAGTTCTGACTTCTTTCTAATACTCTCCTAATCTCACCACAGTACAACTGAAGTATCCAGAATCATAGAAGGAATTGCTATTTCTCTATTAGAGGATCTAAATGGTATTCTCAAATGTTCCGTAGAACTCCTCTTCAGAATCACATTCCCTGCTAGTCTTACTCCTGTGGTTGTTCTTCCACTATTTACACTTAAGTTATGTTTCAACACTGAAGTAGGTCCTCTGACATGACAACTCTACATTTGATCTTACAAGGAACATATTAGATGTCTGGTGATCAGCAGGACCATTCTTCTACTGCTAACCTTCGTATAGAATATGACTTATCAATAGTTTTGATAATTGATTCTCCACAGATGGCTGGTAGCACTTTCTGTATCATTCAACGCTAAAGGAGCGATTCCTTTTTTGGTTTATTTTAAGCTGATGAAGTAGTTTCCTGTTCAACAGGATTCTATCATGATGATGAAAAAAGTATTGTGTATAATAGCTGGTTTTAACCCATAAGTAAGTGCCATTGCAGGTGACAGAAATCCTGATATTTTTTTCTGTACAAAAGTGATTTCTTTAACTTGTTTTCTTATTTAGATGGTGGAGGGGGATGGTTGGAACACATTAACAGTAGGGGTACATACAGAGGTGCCTTTTGTTTTCCCTCTTCAGGGGGATGGTTGAACACATTAACAGTAGGGGTACATTGCCTTTTGTTTTCCCTCTTCTTATTTAGATGGTGAAGGGGATGGTTGGAACACATTAACAGTTTACAGAGGTGCCTTTTGTTTTCCCTCTTCTTATTTAGATGGAGGGGGATGGTTGGAACACATTAACAGTAGGGGTACATACAGAGGTGCCTTTTGTTTTCCCTCTTCTTATTTAGATGGTGGAGGGGGATGGTTGGAACACATTAACAGTAGGGGTACATACAGAGGTGCCTTTTGTTTTCCCTCTTCTTATTTAGATGGTGGAGGGGGATGGTTGGAACACATTAACAGTAGGGGTACATACAGAGGTGCCTTTTGTTTTCCCTCTTCTTATTTAGATGGTGGAGGGGGATGGTTGGAACACATTAACAGTAGGGGTACATACAGAGGTGCCTTTTGTTTTCCCTCTTCTTGGAACACATTTAGATACAGGCCTTTTGTTTTCCCTCTTCTTATTTAGATGGTGGGGATGGTTGGAACACATTAACAGTAGGGGTACATACAGAGGTGCCTTTTGTTTTCCCTCTTCTTATTTAGATGGTGGAGGGGGATGGTTGGAACACATTAACAGTAGGGGTACATACAGAGGTGCCTTTTGTTTTCCCTCTTCTTATTTAGATGGTGGAGGGGGATGGTTGGAACACATTAACAGTAGGGGTACATACAGAGGTGCCTTTTGTTTTCCCTCTTCTTATTTAGATGGAGGAGGGGGATGGTTGGAACACATTAACAGTAGGGGTACATACAGAGGTGCCTTTTGTTTTCCCTCTTCTTATTTAGATGGAGGAGGGGGATGGTTGACATTAACAGTAGGGGTACATACAGAGGTGCCTTTTGTTTTCCCTCTTCTTATTTAGATGGAGGAGGGGATGGTTGGAACACATTAACAGTAGGGGTACATACAGAGGTGCCTTTTGTTTTCCCTCTTCTTATTTAGATGGTGGATGGTGGAGGGGGATGGTTGGAACACATTAACAGTAGGGGTACATACAGAGGTGCCTTTTGTTTTCCCTTTTTTTGTATTTTAAATACTTTTCTAGGCGGAGCTTAATTCTTATTTAGAAAAATATGGTCTGGTTGAACATATTAGTCGTGATTAAGCAATGAACCTTGAACTCACTATATTTGAGTTGTGCAGTTGAAATAATATTTTATTTTAAACTTATTGCAGTTCATTGATCGCATCATAAAACTAGGAACCAGGAGGCCAAAACTCAGGACTATGATTGTCCAGGAAAGTTAACATTCCAGTAAACTGGATAAGGTAGAAGAATCATCTTTCTCTGAATATATATATTTGACATGTAGCTTGTTTTGGGGGAAATCTAAATTAAATAACCTCAGACAAATTGAGCCAATGCATATTTTAATCGTGGTGGTTGAGCTTACATCTAAATTGAAAATATGAACCAATTAATATGGCTCTTCAATGTAATATTGAATAATTCATGTGATGGGCACCATGCCACGAACAAGTGATTGTCCTTTAAATTGCCAAATACTTTTTTTTTTTCAATTGTTAGATTGGACTTGACACAAGTCAATGCCCTTGTCGTTTTGGTGAAACTCCATTCCAGCCCTGTTCTATATCTGGTGCTAACATGCAATCTTGACCACATTTCTAGACCAGTGTAGACAATTAATTGTGAACAGATCTTCCCGACCACCTCGAGGTAGCCAGGGACAAGCTGATTGGATGAAAGTTCAGTGGGCAGACCTTAGTGACATGTCACTGGGTGGAGTTTAGGAGTCAAGTAAAGGTGTTTCAGGGAGGTGGAGTGCTTGTGGGAGGGTGTTAAAACAGGTTGCGACAGATGGTGTTGCCAGTTTGAATCCAAATGCAGCTCTTGTTTTCCAACCTACTTAAAATGTTTTAGTACATATCTGACATTCTAAAATGACTAAAGGAATTAACAGCTTTATAGAATCTACACCCAATCCTTCATGAATTCTGTCAAGAGGGCAGATGGTGTAACAAAAAAATATATATTTCCATGAAGTCCATCTGATTAAGGTAGGCTCCCAGGGCAGCAGAATGTTGAACATATCACTTATTGCATCATAATTCTGTTCTAGATGGTGCCCTCCCTCCTGCTGGTGCTGTGGACTATGACCACAAGGTCACAGGTTCAAGTCTTGCCATGCCAATGACCTTTCTCAACTTATATTTTGAACCCTAGTCCCTCCCTGTATTCAAATGATGAGATTCCCAATGTTAAGACATATTGATCCCTTGAATCAATGATTTGAGGGACTATTTAAAATGGTTTGACAATCCAGATCTGTTTACACTTGTAAGATATCAAGATACCATTAGTCCTCGATGGCCTCTGGAGGTAGTCAGGAAGAATAACCAGCAATAATTGTAATATTCTACACAGGTCTAGAAATGGTCACAATCAGAATATGGACAAGATCAAGACACAGGACCCATGTTAACACCAGGTATAAACGGGGCTTCGAATGGCAAACTGACATTGTTGGATTAAAATGTTAAACAAAAGAGACTTAAAAGATTCAGGCTGTATCAGAAGGAACTTCCACCCGAGCCAAAACAGATTTACTTAACATACTGTACTAAAGTAATATTGACCCTTTTCAACCATGGGATTTCATTTATCATCACATTGATACTGTACCACAACACCAATAAAATAAATGCATACATAGTTTTCCTGGTTTGTCATTTTATATAGATTTTGTTGCTGTTAGATGCTTATTGTTATCAGTTAAAAGCAGTTTGGCAAAACAGGATGAAACAATTCAAGGATGTAGGAGCTAAACCATGTAACAAAAAAACAGACAAAGCACAGTTGCACAGGTCTTGGAGTTAGTATCCTTTGAGGCAAAGTGCAATCTAGTGGTGGTAGCCTGCACTGGCTGGGATGTGACTTGGATTCTTCAAGTCTGGAAGAACTATAGTAAACTTAAAGCTACAATCAACAGTAACCTTCATAGTAAACTCTTCAGACAAATAATTAGGAAACACGCATTTAGAGTTCACTTGCCTTAAAATTACTTTTAAAAAAATCTCCGTAGTACCATTTCCTTTGAATATACAGTCAGTCCATTAAAAATCACTGAGTTTACTCCTTGAAACTGTCCATTATAGGGGAGTATGAAGAGGCCTTTGAATTTCCAACATTGTTAAAATACATCCTTCCTTGAATCACTGATCAATATGCGACTGGATAAATGAAATGTTTCCAATGCCAACAAGAACCTGGGGACCGTAGCCTGGTGAAACCAGACTGAAAGCTACAGGTACCATTGTTCAACAAACAGGGGAAAGGTCTGGATTTGTTGCCGACCGTAACCTCTTATTGGATTGAAGGGCCTGTTCAGGCTGTCTCCCATGCTTCCCCTCACATCCATCTGTAATCATAACAAGACATGGTCAGAGGTGGGACACATTGCAGAGTCAAATCAGAGACGTTTAGAAGGGCTGATCCGTCATCAGTATTGCGGTGATTAGGTGGAGGCATACAATATAAACTCAGCAAAAAAAAGAAAACGTCCTCACTGTCAACTCAGTTTATTTTCAGAAAACTTAACATGTGTAAATATTTGTATTAACATAATATTTAACAACTGAGACAGACTGAACAAGTTCCACAGACATGGAATAATGTGTCCCTGAACAAAGGGAGAGGGGGGGGGGGGGTCAAAATCAGAAGTAACAGTCAGTATCTGGTGTGGCCACCAGCTGCATTAAGTACTGCAGTGAATCTCCTCATGAACTGCACCAGATTTTGCCAGTTGTTGCTGTGAGATGCTACCCCCCCTCTTCCACCAAGCCACCTGCAAGTTCCCAGACATTTCTGGGGGGTTGGGGGAAAATGGTCCTAGCCCTCACCCTCCAATCCAACAGATCCCAGACGTGCTCAATGGGATTGAGATCCGAGCTCTTCGCTGGCCATGGCAGAACACTGACATTCCTGTCTTGCAGGAAATCACTCACAGAACGAGCAGTATGGCTGGTGGCATTGTCATGCTGGAGTGTCATGTCAGTATGAGCCTGCAGGAAGGGTACCACATGAGTGAGGAGGATGTCTTCCCTGTGACGCACAGCGTTGAGATTGCCTGCAATGACAACAAGCTCAGTCCGATGATGCTGTGACACACCGCCCTAGACCATGACGGACCCTTCACCTCCAAATTGATCTCGCTCCAGAGTACAGGCCTCGGTGTAACGCTCATTCCTTCGACGATAAATGCGAATCCGACAATCACCCTTTGAGACAAAAACCGTGACTTTTTGTCAGTCCTGTCTGGTCCAGCAACGGTGGGTTTGTGCCCATAGGCGACATTGTTGCTTGTGATGTCTGGTGAGGACCTGCCTTACAACAGGCCTACAAGCCCTCAGTCCAGCCTGTTACGGACAATCTGAGCATTGATGGAGGGATTGTGCGTTCCTGGTGTAACTCGGGCAGTCGTTGTTGCAATCCTGTACCTGTCCCGCAGGTGTGATGTTCGGATGTACCGATCCTGTGCAGGTGTTGTTACACGTGGTCTGCCACTGCGAGGACTATCAGCTGTCCGTCCGGTCTCCCTGTAGCGCTGTCTTAGGTGTCTCACAGTATGGACATTGCAATTTATTATCCTGGCCACATCTGCAGTCCTCATGCCTCCTTGCAGCATGCCTATGGCACGTTCACGTAGATGAGCAGGGACCCTGGGCATCTTTTTTTTGTGTTTTTCAGAGTCAGTAGAAAGGCCTCTTTCGTGTCCTACGTTTTCATAACTGTGACCTTAATTGCCTACCATCTGTAAGCTGTTAGTGTCTTAACGACCGTTCCACATGTGCATGTTCATTAATTGAACAAGCATGGGATCTGTAAAGTTGTTTGGGTTTTTACGAATTATCTTTGAAAGACAGAGTCCTGAAAAAGAGACGTTATTTTTTTTGCTGAGTTTATTAGAGGAGAAGACGTGACATCACTCTCTACAAAGTGACAAATATCATGCTAACTAATGGTACAGAGAAGGACAACTCACTGGCTAGATGAGGACCAGCATGTTCAGAGGCTCTCCTGGCCAGAGAGGACTTCTGCCACTGTGACGAAAACATGTAAACACACTAAGAAAATTGCATCTGTAGAAAGCACTATAATGAGTATACCTCAGTAGCCTAACGAGGAAAACACAAGGATAGGTAAAAGCTGAATGGAAAACATCTACGAGGAATCCCTCCAGTTTTTCCCTCATCGGTACAGATGAAGAAAATGGCAGGAATAGACTATTGAGATGCTGCTACACCCATAGAAAAACTATTCATCAGTCAATCAATGTAGGTACTCACAATGAACTTCAGGACTCCTTGGAGGCTGGGGAATCTGAGGTAGGAGATGTCTCCCTTGTCTTTGCCGCTGTCCAGGTCAGTGGTGTAGATCTGCTTGATCCCAGCTCCTCGGATCAGAGGGACACACTCATCACACGGACACTTAGTCACAAACAGCATGGTGTTCTCCTCCTCGCGGATCTCTTCACTCCTACAAACGACAGTCAATCACATGTATTTACATCATAAATCCTCATGCCCAGCTACGAATTCCTGTCCCCTGGTCCGACTTCTCGGATGTACCTCCTTGCTTCCTCTCCGCTGACCTGTAAGGACTGGACAGGTTGAGAGCAAATATACCCATGTACCCATACACACATTCCCTGTATTTCCTTCATCTACAGATGTAGAATCTTAATTTGATCACCCTGTTGCAGAAAAACTTTCCTGCAATGCAAGAAATGTAAAATGTGTAGTGCATGAGGTTTAACAAGTCTTCTGAAGTTTGCCAATTCCACTTTAAAAATGTCAATACCTTACGAAAAATGTATCAAAACCTACAAAAATGTCCATTAATTATAATCCACATAATTCACATTTCCTGTTGCTGCAATTAAGCTCCTACATCTGTACCCTGTCCTCTCATATCAGTGGAGATGAAGGGTGGATATAAGGGGAGGAAGTCACTTAGGAGTATTGAGATGGGGCCCATGTCTTCCCTCTCCTCCTGACCTGAAGGTGAGTGCGTTCTGCTCAGCGTGGATGATGTAGCGGTACTTCCTCCTCTGGCGGTCCTGCTGTTTGGTGTCCATCTGGGGGTACTGTCCGTACTCTGAGCCCACTGGGTAGGCGTTGTACCCACAACCCACCAGGTACAGCCGCCCCGTGCCATCACAACCACCCTAAAACAGTTGAGCACAGAACACAGTGAATGGCAGTTTGACCTTATTCATTTTTCACATTGAAATCTTTGTTACCAGCCTTTGCACTTTATTTTGTGTCATTATATTACAGAGGCAACATACATAATATTCATGTATAGTTATGAGCTTAGAAAATACAACGGTATTTTCAATGGTTTTCTCACCGATTTCCCTTCTGCCCAAATGACAGCACCAACCCCAACCTTAGGGTCCTCTGGAATAGCAACAAACAAGTAACAGTCAGACATGTTCCATCTGTTTAAACCTTCAGACAGGTTGAACCACCCATCGCAGCTTGTCCTGTTAGCCTTAACATGAACAACGTGCAGTCAACCATGGGACGTTATGTCATAACAATAGTCTTCTCTCCTGCAATTTTTTATTACTTGGAACTCCTTTATGTGATTCCCCACAAAATGTGGTGACATGTCACCTTTACAAAATGACTTCCTAGTTTGAATGAGTAATCTGGCTAGTATATAGGCTACTAAACAGATAATTCAGGTACCTGTTCTGTAGGCCAACAGTCTGGCCTGTACGATGCAGTGTCTGGCAATTTCCTGGGACACCCCCTGAGGCTGGGGCTGCTCAGAGGTTGCAGGCTGGGAGTCCTTCCTGTAGAAGCCATGCTGGAGAAGAGGCACACTAGCAGCTACGGAGGCCAGAACCCCAACCAGCTCCCTCATGTTCTGACGCAGGTTGGAGAAGTACGGCTCCATGCAAAAGTTCTCCAGACCTGTAGCAAGACAGTGTCAAATCCTCATCTATAAACAGTATGTTTACCATTAATTTAACAGGATCTACACAACAGATGGCGTGGCACGTGGCCTCTTGAGCAAAGGAGATCCTCAAACCTACCAATCTTGAGTTAGCCAATATAGCCCAAATACAGCTAACCGGTGAACACAAGCTAGCTAACAAGTATGGTTGAATGATTGTACTACGGACCTATTTTGGTGAGAATGTCACGGTGGCACTGTTCGTGTGGGATTAGGAACTCTTCGGAGAAAGTGTCCAGGTTCAGTCTCCTCTGCTTCCAGTAGAAGTCCCCAGCGTCCAATTCGGGGTCGTCCCCCGACACCCTCTCCATGAAGTCACTCCCCCTAGAGGTCTCCTCCACAAACTGCTGCAGGCCAGGGGCCACGGGCTGCACCACCACACTGATGTGGGGCCGGCTGTTGGACTTCAGCTTCTCGGATGCAATGGCGTCCAATATGGCCTCCTGGGAAATGGAGTCCGTCCCATTAGGCCTGACCGCTAGCAGACTCATCTCAGGGTCACCAGGCCAGAAGGAGATGCGGCTCACCCCAGCTGGAGATGACAGACAAGAGACAAGACTTGTATGTATATATATACACTGCTCAAAAAAATAAAGGGAACACTTAAACAACACAATGTAACTCCAAGTCAATCACACTTCTGTGAAATCAAACTGTCCACTTAGGAAGCAACACTGATTGACAATACATTTCACATGCTGTTGTGCAAACGGAATAGACAACAGGTGGAAATTATAGGCAATTAGCAAGACACCCCCAATAAAGGAGTGGTTCTGCAGGTGGTGACCACAGACCTCTTCTCAGTTCCTATGCATCCTGGCTGATGATTTGGTCACTTTTGAATGCTGGCGGTGCTTTCACTCCAGTGGTAGCATGAGACGGAGTCTACAACCCACACAAGTGGCTCAGGTAGTGCAGCTCATCCAGGATGGCACATCAATGCAAGCTGTGGCAAGATGGTCAGCGTAATGTCAAGAGCATGGAGGCGCTACCAGGAGACAGGCCAGTACATCAGGAGACGTGGAGGATGCCGTAGGAGGGCAACAACCCAGCAGCAGGACCGTTACCTCCGCCTTTGTGCAAGAAGGAGCAGGAGGAGCACTGCCAGAGCCCTGCAAAATGACCTCCAGCAGGCCACAAATGTGCATGTGTCTGCTCAAACGGTCAGAAACAGACTCAATGAGGGTGGTATGAGGGCCCAACGTCCACAGGTGGGGGTTGTGCTTACAGCCCAACACCGTGCAGGACGTTTGGCATTTGCCAGAGAACACCAAGATTGGGAAATTCGCCACTGGCGCCCTGTGCTCTTCACAGATGAAAGCAGGTTCACAATGAGCACGTGACAGAGTCTGGAGACGCCGTGGAGAACGTTCTGCTGCCTGCAACATCCTCCAGCATGACCGGGTGGCATTTCTTTGGGGGGCCGCACAGCCCTCCATGTGCTCGCCAGAGGTAGCCTGACTGCCATTAGGTACCGAGATGAGATCCTCAGACCCCTTGTGAGACCATATGCTGGTGCGGTTGGCCCTGGGTTCCTCCTAATGCAAGACCTCATGTGGCTGGAGTGTGTCAGCAGTTCCTGCAAGAGGAAGGCATTGATCCTATGGACTGGCCCGCCCATTCCCCAGACCTGAAACCAATTGAGCACATCTGGGACATCATGTCTCGCTCCATCCACCAACGCCACCTCATCAGGAGCATGCCCAGGCGTTGTAGGGAGGTCATACAGGCACGTGGAGTCCACACACACTACTGAGCCTCATTTTGACTTGTTTTATGGACATTACATCAAAGTTGGATCAGCCTGTAGTGTGGTTTGAGTGTGACTCCAAATCCAGACCTCCATGGGTTGATAAATTTGATTTCCATTGATCATTTTTGTGTGATTTTGTTGTCAGCACATTCAACTATGTAAAGAAAAAAGTATTTAATAAGAATATTTCATTCATTCAGATCTAGGATGTGTTATTTTAGTGTTCCCTTTATTTTTTTGAGCAGTGTATATATAGATCTCACCATTGATAAGCATCTTGAGGCAGGTAGCGCAGGGTCTCCTAGAGAAGTAGAGGTCTGAGGCAGCCAGCCTGGGCCCGTGTCTGATCACAGCTACCTGCCCCACGTGGAGCTCCGGACCGGAGCAGTGGAGACCCACCACCCTCTGGTCCCGAACCACCACCAGGCCTGTACCCCGCGTCTGACACACGAAAACAGACAGGAGATAAGGGAGAAAAGTGATGATGCATATCATATAATTGATGATGCTCAATATGGTAATTTATTGCATGTTATGTATACAAATAAATTAAAAATGACACATACACCTGATAGGTGCAGTGAAATGTGTTGTTTTACAGGGTCACCCATAGTAGTACAGTGCCCCTGGAGCAAATTAGGGTTAAGTGCCTTGCTCAAGGGCACATCAGATTATTTACCTTGTTGGCTCGGGTGTTCAAACTAGCGACCTTTCGGTTACTGGCCCAACGTTCTAACAACAATATGTAATGAGGTACCTAGGTGTCTGGCTAGACTGCAAACTCTCCTTCCAGACCCATATCAAACATCTCCAATCGAAAATCAAATCAAGAATCGGCTTTCTATTCCGCAACAAAGCCTCCTTCACTCACGCTGCCAAGCTTACCCTAGTAAAACTGACTATCCTACCGATCCTCGACTTCGGCGACGTCATCTACAAAATTGCTTCCAACACTCTACTCAGGAAACTGGATGCAGTTTATCACAGTGCCATCCGTTTTGTCACTAAAGCACCTTATACTACCCACCACTGCGACTTGTATGCTCTAGTCGGCTGGCCCTCGCTACATATTCGTCGCCAGACCCACTGGCTTCAGGTAATCTACAAGGCCATGCTAGGCAGAGCTCCGCCTTATCTCAGCTCACTGGTCACGATGGCAACACCCATCCGTAGCACGCGCTCCAGCAGGTGTATCTCATTGATCATCCCTAAAGCCAACACCTCATTCGGCCGCCTTTCGTTCCAGTACTCTGCTGCCTGTGACTGGAACGAATTGCAAAAATCGCTGAAGATGGAGACTTTTATCTCCCTCACCAACTTCAAACATCAGCTAGTTGAGCAGCTAACCGATCGCTGCAGCTGTACATAATCTATTGGTAAATAGCACACCCATTTTCACCTACCTCATCCCCACAGTTTTTCTTTATTTACTTTTATGCTCTTTTGCACACCAATATCTCTACCTGTACATGATCATTTATCACTCCAGTGTTAATCTGCAATATTGTAATTATTCGCCTACCTCCTCATGCCTTTTGCACACATTGTATATAGACTCCCCTTTTTTTCTCTGTGTTATTGACTTGTTAATTGTTTACTCCATGTGTAACTCTGTGTTGTCTGTTCACACTGCTATGCTTTATCTTGGCCAGGTCGCAGTTGCAAATGAGAACCTGTTCTCAACTAGCCTACCTGGTTAAATAAAGGTGAAATAAAAAATAAAATAAAAAAATGGCCGCTACACAGTGCATTCAGAAAGTATTAAGACCCCTTGACTTTTTCCACATCACAGCCTTATTCTAAAATGGATTTTTAAATAAATGTTCTTCACCAATCTCAGCACAATACCCCATGATGACAAGGCAAAAGCAGGTTTTTAGAAATGTTTGAAAATGTATTAAAAATAAAAAACGGAAATATCACATTTACATAAGTTTCCAGACCTTTGTAGAAGCACCTTTGACAGCCTCAAGTCTTCTTGGGTATGACGCTACAAGCTTGGCAGACCTGTAGTCGGGGAGTTCCTCACATTCTGCTCTGCAGACCCACTCTTCACCGTAGGGATGGTGCGAAGGTTTCATCCAAAAGTGATGCTTTGCATTCAGACCAAATAATTCAATCTTGGTTTTATCAGACCAGAAAATCTTGTTTCTGATAGTCTGAGAGTCCTTTAGGTGCCTTTTGGCAAACTCCAAGTGGGCTGTCATGTGCCATTTACTGAGAAGTGGCTTCCACCTGGCCACTCTACCATAAAGGCCTGATTGATGGAGTGCTGATGAGATGGGAGAACCTCCCAGAAGGACAACCATCTCCACAAAGGAACTCTGTCAGAGTGACCATTGGGTTCTTGGTCACATCCCTGGCCAAGGTCCTTATCCCCGATTGCTCAGTTTGGCCGAGCAGCCAGCACTAGGAAGAGTCTTGGTGATTCCCAACTTGTTCCATATAAGAATGGGGCGGCAGGTTAGAGCGTTGGACTTGTAACCGAAAGGTCGCAAGATCGAATCCAGCTGACAAGGTAAAAAATGTAATTCTGCCCCTGAACAAGGCAGTTAACCCACTGTTCCTAGGCCGTCATTGGGAATAAGAATTTGTTCTTAACTGACTTGCCTAGTTAAATAAAAGGTAAAAATATATAGAGATTTTTTAAAGAATGATGCAGGCCAATGTGTTCTTGGAGACCTTCAATGCTGCAGAAATGTTTTGGTACCCTTCCACAGATCTATGCCTCGACACAATCCTGTCTCTGAGCTCTAGGGACAATTCCTTTGACCTCATGGCTTGGTTTTTGCTCTGAAATGCACGGTCAGCTGTGGGACCTTATATAGACAGGTGTGTGCTTTTCCAAATCATGTCCAATCAATTGAATTTCCCACAGGTAAATTCCAATCAAGTTGTAGAAACATCTCATGGATGATCGATGGAAATAGGATGCACCTGAGCTCAATTTCAAGTCTCACAGCAAAGGGTCTGAATACTTATATAAATAAGGTATTTCTGTTTTTTATTTTTTAATACATTTGCAAAAATTCTTAGCCTGTTTTCACTTATTTATTATGGGGTATTGTGTGTAGATTGATGAGGGGAAAAGGCTATAACAACAAAATGTGGAAAAGGGGAAGGGGTCTAAATACATTCTGAATGCACTGTGGGTCAAACCTACAAAGTCATTCTGGTTTATGTCTTCTGGTTCCTCCTTGGGGAAAAGTTCCATCCATAAACTCAGCAGGGTGAAGAGGTTAACCTTGGACAGCCTGGGTCCATGACCTAAAAACACACCATAGAAAAACGGGATTACAAATAGGGAAGGCAAGTGAGTTGTGTCCACTAGATCTTTGCTGCTCCCAAGTGATAACACATTGAGCTCAAAGAAATTATTTAGGTTAAAGCAAACATTGGGCAGACATTTACTTCCTCTTCCCACTGCAATTCTGGAGCACTGACATAGAATGTGAAACTGTTGGCCGGGACATTTCTCTTCAAAACATGTATGTGACTCTGGCATTCATAGGGGAGAACAACCAAATGGATGCTTGATCCAGCAACCCTACTATTACAGAGCAAGCCTAGCTTACCTGTCCGGTGCCATAATGCTCAAGACCTTTTTGCAGAACCAGTCACATGATCCTTGGAACGTCACTACCCGAAACCGCTACCATTTAAGTTTCAACTTCAATGGGGTGACAAAATTGTTAAAACAAAAAAAATACGACCGGTTGTACTATTTAATGGTTTTGATATGATTAATTTCAGAAATTCTGACAAAGATGCAGTTTAATTTAATATACTACTAATAATACTAGGTAAATTTCATATTCACAAATGGTCTAATTCAAAACCTAACTTTTTTCACTGAGTTTAAACAATATGGCACTACTTTAACTAAAATGAAAAACAAAAAGGCAATTCAAACTTGTATTATTGATATGATTTGTTTGTTTAGGATTCTTGGAAATGTAAATAGTTTGTATTCTTGTTTGCATGCGACTATTCCTCTTTTGTTTGAAGATATTTGTAAATAAAATAAAATAAATTCAATGGGGTGACGTCAGACAGTTGGGACGTCCCAAGGATCCCGTTTGGACGCTTCTAGACAGTCACTAGGTAGGTTACAGACGTGTGGGTTCAAACTAATAAAAGCCTAGACGGTGACACAATTACGTCTTTATTTTTAATATGCCTCAAAGCTCATTATTCCGTGTGAGTAGCAATATTATATCGAACAGTAAAAACATTCGCAGCATTCTCTGTCAAGCTGTCAACTCGCCAGTAACTGACAGCGCAGTAGTCTCACCTTGTACTTTGGTGTCGGTTTGTGTGCTGGCTTCCCTTACATCGCGAGATCCTTTACAGTTGCATGAAACGGCACAGGTTGGTTTCAAATATTGGTTCGACTGTACAGTATCCGTCGTTGCCATTCAATCAATTGAATGTAAAATGTAGCGAACGTCTCCAGACAAGGCAAATACGTATGATGATTTGATGTTGTTTGTTTCTGAACAGCTAAGCTCGGCTTCTTCCTATATCTTCTGACGTCGAACAAATAGGCGGAGCTTGTCTTGCACCCAACCCCCAGAACTGTCAAACGCAGTGTTTGTTATAAATGTTCTGCATTCTTGGTTGTAAATGTTCTGCATTCTTGATTGTAAATGTTCTGCATTCTTGGTTGCAATTAAAAAACAATTGTCAGATTACATCTGCATTCCACTATAAATATGTCATTTCATTCATGACGTAATAATCTTAAAACATAAGGCCCCTGGAGGTGTGGTATATGGCCAATATTCCACGGCTAAGGGCTGTTCTTAAGCACAACGAAATGCCTGAACACAGCCCTTAGCCGTGGTACATTGGCCATACATCAAACCCCTGAGGTGCCTTATTGCTATTATAAACTGGTTACCAACGTAATTAGAGCAGTAGAAATAAATGTTATCATACCCCTGGTATAGGATGTGATATACCACAGCTGTCAGCATTCAGGGCTTGACCCTCCAGGTTCAAATAAAAATGGTATTCATTTGGCAAGTGTCTCTAGGATTAGATAATGTATGTGATGGCCTCTAGATGGCAGCATAAGGACATGTTTGTAATTATCTGTCATTGCTCATATGAATGTTCAAAACAATAATATATGAAGTAATTTCTAATGCATCATCCAGCATTGTATACAATAATGTAGTTGTTTATTTCAAATTGGTTGCATTTCATTTTTTTGCAAGTCGATAAACATGTTGAATTGTGGCACCAATATAAACTCTTTCCATCCTAAATAATTGTAAATATTACAAAATAAATGTAATTGCAAAAATAAACATAAGCAACAAATCTAAGAGTACAATGCATTGAATTTAAATTTCAGTACAAACACTCGCTTCAAAGTAAATTAGAATGTAGTAATTAACGTTAAACCATTAAAACAATATTCAAAGCAGCAGAATGATTGGAAATGCTGGGGTGGAGTAATCTCAACCAAAGGAATGCAATAAGTAATAGTAAAAAATGTAGATAATATCTATTTTTGTAAGAATAAAAAAAGTTCACACACAGTAACAAGTTGTATATGGTGCAAATGTGTTGTTTTCTGTCTGGTAAAAGACCAGAAGAGGTGAAAACCAACTTCCTGCTCATTGTTGCATTGCATCACCATGTTCATCTCAAGTCTCGAGAATGAACGTGCCTGAATGAATAAATGACAAGCTCTGCTCTACTTTGTCAGTACACAGCATATTACAAGTCATATTGAAACTGTCATTTTCTCAAAACATCCACAGGCTCTGAACCATAAACCCTGTCAAATATATTTCTGGCCAGCTACATCCACCCTTTCAACAGTAGAGCAAAGTACACAACTTTGATGCAAAAAAATCTATTATAATAATAATAATAATAATCTGCAAATCGGAGGGGGGGGTTGACTGCCATCACCTGCCATCAGACATTGTCAGGCATGTAACCGTGTCCATCTTAAGCTAGAGCTATGGTCCTCCAATTAAACTGACACTAAATGAGCAGTCTGATGCCATTTAGCAGGTTTGTAAACATGCAGTGACAGACAATGAACTCGATGTCACTGTTTTGACTGGTAAAGGAACTTCCTCCCCACAGTGCCATCTGTCCACGTGGAATATTAGGTGCACAGGCAGGGACTGGCTTTGGCTTCTTTGGCTGTGTAACTGGAGGTGAGCCAGTCACCAGATGACCTCACCAGATGACCACGCCAGACATTGTCTCAATGGATTAATAATATGGCAATTTAGAGATCCGGTTCAAGCTAGCCGTTTCCATGTTCATACCATTTCTTTCTTTGTCCTTTCTACCATGGCCAAGTAGTGTCAAGCCAAACCAGTTCATGCTAGCCCTTTCCTCGTCCTTCCTTCGGGGCTGGTTAGTGGTCAGTCAGTTTTTGAAGGCCCCACAGCGGCTGGCTCTGCAGATGAACTCTTTGAGCATGTTGCCATCGATCTGCCAGAAGGCTGCAGTCTGGGTCACCTCTGTCAGGTGGTTCACACAGAACTTGAAGCAGAACTCCTCCAGGTCCTACAGGGAAGCAATCACATCCAGTCACAGTATGAACCCCCCCCCCCCCAAGTGATCTTTTGGGCCCCCCCCCCTTAGTTTTGAGTCAGAAAAGACTGTAAAGTCACCAGGAATTCAGCAACAAACAAAAAAAACAGCTTAACGTAAGGTAATCAAGGTATCTTTGTTATTTTCAAATCAAATCTATTTTGGGGCTTAGTTGTATCCAATTTGTAGAGTACAACTTATAATTTTAAAAAACGGCCTGTGGCTGAATCTAGTTGCCTACCCCTGGCACACAGTACCTAAATATGTATAAGATGGAATACGAAGTCATCTGACCAATATGTCCATAATGACATGGCCAACGTCTCTCGTAGAAGGCAGCCTCAAGAAACTTGTGGTAACCAGTAAGCATCTGAGCGGTTAACCCTTAGCAGTGACACTGTCACAGTGTGTCTCACCTCAGCGTCGTATCGCACGGCTGCAGAGAGCAGAGAGAAAGCGTTCTCCACGGTGATGCCTCTCTTGATGATGTGTTGACACAGACGTTTCAGACGGTTCTCACAGTAGGATGTGGCCAGGTCCAACAGGCCTGAAACAGAGACATAGTTCATACACACAGCGGCTTTCCTATGGATGGACTTTAACTCAATCAAGTCATTTGTTTTGATTCTGGGGCCCCGTATGGATCCTATACAGGATTCCTGCTTCAGTCCAACTCACCGATGGCGTCCTCTGGAGGCAGGTCTACATTGTCAGTGTAGAGGAACTCCAAGAAGGAGCGGTAGACGGGGTAGGAGAACTGGTCGATCTCAATCACCTCCTTCATGTCCTCTGTCCAGTGGGACTGGAACATGGAGCGGAAGTGTTCACACCTGACAGAAACAATGATGGACACATGTTTTCGTGTTACGTCTATAGACAGGTTTTGTACCTGGTTGATCCTATCGGAAAGGCTAAAACTAGAAAAGCTACATTTCTTAAAGATAATGTCTGTGCTTGCTTCAGCAGTATAATAAAATATATATTTAACTCAAATTCACATACCGGATCTTGAGCACAGCCTTGTGTACGTGGATGTATTTCCCGTCCACACTGAACTTGAGGTCGGCCGTCTCAGGGCTGTCGAACTCTTTCCTCAGAGACTGGGCCACAGTCAGGAAGTCATCATGCTCTACAACAGAACACAACGCCTTAGCTGGGAATCGTGTGTGTGTGTGTGTGTGTGTGTGTGTGTGTGTGTGTGTGTGTGTGTGTGTGTGTGTGTGTGTGTGTGTGTGTGTGTGTGTGTGTGTGTGTGTGTGTGTGAGAGAGAGGGTTATCCTAGACCATTGGTTAGGGGAACCTCCTACTTAGAGATCAGAAAAAAAACACAGAACCAAGTTACATACTGCACCTTTAAATAACATTTAATAAATGATTAAATTAGCTCACCCATGGAGAGTAGCCTCCACATGACAGACGGCGTAGCGAAGCAGGCGAAGACGTCGTCAGTGCAGGAGAAGTGTGTGAGGTGTGGCAGCACGATGGACTGACCTCTACACTGGCCCCACATGTACACCTGGCCGCTCTGGGTCTTACAGGCAGATGTGTGTGTGGAGTGGCACGCCGCGATCTCCACTATCCTGCTGGGGTGGGGGTGGGGGTGGGGGGGGGGAGTGTGTTACACACACACACTCTACCAAGTAACGGTACTCTCCTGTGTCTTTTGACCGCTATAAGAAATTCTGTGCTTCTTGAGTGCATTGTTTCTTTACACGTCTCCCTACTCTGTCTCTCTGTGCCACGCCTCTTCAGTGTTTTCCCTTGTCCTTTTGCTGCCTACGGTGGGCCTCTCTCCCTCTCCCCTTTAAGACGAAGACAGGAAACACAAAAAAAGAAGGAAGAATGACAGGACACTGCTGAAGTCACTGCTGTTCCATGAATTTAACTATATGGGATATACACTATGTACTAAAGTATCTGGACACCCCTTCGAATTAGTGGATTTGGCCATTTCAGCCACACCTGGGGCCTCCCGGGTTGCGCAGTGGTTAAGGGCGCTGTACTGCAGCGCCAGCTGTGCCATCAGACTCTGGGTTTGCGCCCAGGCTCTGTCGTGACCAGGAGGTCCGTGGGGCGACGCACAATTGGCCTAGCGTCGTCTGTGTTAGGGAGGCTTGGCCGGTAGGGATGTCCTTGTCGCGCACCAGCGACTCCGTGGTGGGCCGGGCGCAGTGCGAGCTAACCAAGGTTGCCAGGTGCAGCGTTTCCTCCGACACATTGGTGCGGCTGGCTTCCGGGTTGGATGCGCGCTATGTTAAGAAGCACTGCGGCTTGGTTGGGTTGTGTATCGGAGGACGCATGACTTTCAACCTTCGTCTCTCCTGAGCCCATACGGGAGTTGTAGCGATGAGACAAGATAGTAGCAACTAAACAATTATAATAAATTGGATGCCATGAAATTAAGGAGAAAAAGGGGTAAAATAAAAAAATAATAAAAGGGTTTCCATTTCGAACAGCCACACACAAGCCTAAGATCACCATGCGCAATGTCAAGCATCAGCTGGAGCGTCATTAGACTCTGGAGCAGCGGAAAAGCATTCTCTGGAGTGATGAATCACGCTTCACCATCTGGCAGTCAGGTGGACGAATCTGGGTTTGGAGGATGCCAGGAGAAAGCTACCTGCCCCACTGGATAGTGTCAACTGTAAAGTTTGGTGGAGGAATAATAGTCTGGAGCTTTTTTTCATGGTTTTTCCAGGCCCCTTAGTTCCAGTGACGGGAAATCATAACACTACAGCATACAATGGCATTCTAGACCATTCTGTGCTTCCAACTCAGTGGAAGGCCCTTTCCAGTTTCAGCATGACAATACCCCCAGGCACAAAGCGAGTTCCATACAGAAATGGCTTGTCAAAATCGGTGTGGACGAACTTGACTGGCCTGCACAGAGCCCTGACCTCAACCCCATCGAACACCTTTGGGATGAATTGGAACAGACTGCGAGCCAGGCCTAATCGGCCAACATCAGTGCCCGACCTCACTAATGCTTGTGGCTGAATGGAAGCAAGTCCCCGCAGCAATGTTCCAACATCTAGTGGAAAGCCTTCCCAGAAGAGTGGAGGCTGTTACAGCACAAAGGGGGGGGACCAAGTCCATATTAATGCCCATGATTTTGGAATGAGATGTTTGATGAGAAGATGTCCACATACTTTTGGTCATGTAGTGTAGCTTATGTCAGAATCGATTTTTCGCAGCAGGTTAGGAGAACTTACCCAGCAGGTTAAGATAATTAACGTAGCAGGTTAGGAGTATTAGGTTAGGGTTAGCTAAAATATTATACTTTGACGTCAATTTGACAAACTGTATCCTGTCTAGCCATGACCGTATTCCCATGGACATAGAAGGTTGCTGGTTTTATTGTGCCCTCTGTCTTGTAGCTTGATCTCAAGGCCAACCTGAGGCTCATTCAAGAGTGTTTTGACATGTTACACAACGTTCAGAGATAGAATAAACATGACAAATGTCCACGATCTATTCCGAATTAAATCCAAATAACTGGTTTGCATGTTTTCAGTGAAAAGTTCATGCTTGTCAAGTGTCAAAACCATTTGTACCCCAGCCCACAACATAATGGCCCCCTCTCTCCCCTCCATTCTAGTTTTGCTACATTGTGACAGGGACAATGTAAACTCAGAGACAGATTATTCTAGATCTGGTGTGTGAGCCAATGTTTGGACTATGCAGTGTTACAGTACGGACAAACACTGGATGGAATACAACAGAGAAGACGAAGAGAAAAGAGAACTAACCATGGGTCTCTGAAAGATGACAGTATCAACTGGGGCTTTTAGTGGGCAGTAGCAGCCACCAGAGTTACATCTCAATCCTGTGAGTGTGTTCTCTCCCTTACCTCTCCTTCTCAGCCATGATGTGTACAGGACTGAGCTGGTTGCTCTTGTTGCCAGTACCCAGCTGTCCGTAGGTGTTAGCCCCCCAGGCATACAGCAGGCCCTCGTCGGTTAGAGCCAGGGAGTGGGCGTAGCCTGACGCGATCTGGAAGACAAGTCCTTAAGGGTTTTACACAGTGGGAGTGGATAGCAACAAGGCTCTGGGCTCAATTCTGTTTTGTATTAGTTTGAGTTGAAGTAGACATGAGTAGACGATTCAGACAGAGACATACAGGTGGTAGTAGTGTACAGTCCAGTCTTACTTGTAGTACACAGAGACCCTGGAGGGCTGCCAGGCGACAGGGGGTCAGCTGGTTACCGTTGTTGCCCACTCCCAGCTGGCCATTCCCATTGTAGCCCCAGCCAAACACCTGCAACACACGCAGGCCACGGTAGTCAGCAATGTCTTCCTTTATGTACATGTTGCTATATAACATTTTGATTTGACTTTCTCTGGACCGTAGAGAAATATACAATATAAACCCATCCTTCCCAAGAGCTTGGTCTCTTACCTCCCCATTGTCGAGCACAGCCATGGAGGAGGTCTGTCCACAGGCGATGCCCATCACCACTTTACCCTGCAGGCAGTTGGTCACCCTGCGGGGGGTTGGCTGGTTGGCTGTGGCACCTGAACCCACCTGGCCACAGTTGTTGTAACCCCACGCAAACACCTAGCAGATAGAATCATATAAATACACCGACTGTCAACCCTATACACAATCACACCTCGTGACCAGTGATCCTAGGTAACCATGATATTAGGTAATGTTGTAACTACCCCCTTACAGTGCTAAGTAACATATTTCAACACATCCAAGATAGATATTTAGGGCTACTTTTGGAAATCATTAGTCATTTCTACATCAGCTCTGCAATCGTGTGTGAGACCAGGCCAGTGGGCCTGGGTTAGATGCAGCCAGCCTGGACTCAGTGAACTGAGATAATACCTTCCTAACCTGCTGCTGGGACAAACATAAACCACTTAAAGAGACAGACAGCCAAGACAAGTGACCACTGATCAGCCCTGGTTAGAAAACTTGAACCTGACAGGGTTCCATAGTCCACTCCACACACTGACAGGCTACACACAACCTCCACCAATACTCCACTCATGTTCATCAGTGTTTTTATTCTCTTGAACATTATGTACCTAGCAGTAGTACTGTAGCAGTAGCATTAAGACGCTGACATCTTCAAACGGGCTTATTTCAGGGTTACAAGTGCATGTAAAAGGACTTAAACAATAATTTCCCCTCACCTCTCCATCATGTGTCAGGGCCAGAGAGTGATGTGACCCACAGGCCACTTGTGTTATTTTGTTGTTCTGCAGGTTGGTTGAAACCAGGATGGGTGACACCCCCTGGTTGGTGGTCCCGTTGCCCAGCTGGCTGTATCCATTGTGCCCCCAGGCAAACAACTCTCCCCCTGAGAGACAAACACACCAAAGTATAACAGAGCTATTTAAGTAAGCTGCACTATGACAATTAATTATACTGGCTTTTGGTAAAGTTCTAGTAACGTGCCAACGTTGCCATTTGGTGGTGGTAAAAACAAGTAAGGCAAGTGGGCAGCATACCTTCTGTGGCCAGTAAGACGTGTGGTCCACTGCCATAGCTGAGACTGACCACCTTCTTGCCTCGGAGGAAGTCTAGTTTCTTAGGGACCATGGTGCTCTGACTGTCTCCCGTCCCCAGACAGTTACTGCAGTTCAGCCCAAACACAAACACCTACAGGGAGATCAGAGACAAAGAGGAAGAGGAGAAGGCAGGGAGAGGATGCCATTGCATGTAATTATATTTATTTAACCAAGAAACTCCACTCAGTAACCATTTCCACTGCTTTCCAGAGAGTTCTGCACTACATAAAAACTATGAAGTTATTCTATACAATAGAGACACCCCCAGTCTCACCTCATCGTCCTGGGTGATGTAGATGGCTTCGTTGGCCGAGGTTCCGAAGACACAGGCCTGCCTGATGCGGGAGACCTCCTGAGCCCCCAGCAGGGTGAAGAGGGGCCACTTCCCCACATCCACCATGGCTGGGTACCTCACTCTGGCTCTCCGCGGCGGGGGGGTCGGGGTGAGGACGGGGGACACAGGAGAGGGAGAAGCAGGGGCTGTGAGGCCACCACTGTCCCCGCTAACACTGTTACAAGACAACCATCAAAGACAGACACAAACAAAACACTGTGTCTTAGTCTAAACCTCAGTGGTGAGGCACCCTGGTTTCAATTAAGGTATTCATAAATATGTTCACATTTGCTCAAAGGCTTGTGCAGTAAGTTAGACATGACTTCCGTACTTTATAATGCCATCTCTGGATGCTCACGGTGATATCGACATGGTTTTAAATAGTATTGGGCCATACAGACAACATGCAGATGGAGATGGAATGACTACTTTATATGGCAAACGTTCCCATCCAGATCTTTCAACTGTCTCATACAGTTGGTTAAATAATTGGATGACTAGCTAGGTAACATTAGCTAACTACGTAAGTACTGCAGATCCAGCGCATCTCTGGCCATGCACTCTGTTTACCATTGGGATTACAATCGTGAATTTCAGCCACAACAGATGCGGCATCCATTAGCCTCCTAGCTGGCTAACAGTAGTTAGCTTACATTGCCAGGTAGCAAACGAGCTTGCGACATGGTAACGGTCACCTAACAGTGACTGGTCAAGCTAGCGATTCACTACGTTGAAGGCTGCACCCATGGCAGTCTCCCTTTGCTGTTTACAGTTCGCTGGCTATTTACAAAGCAAGCTAGCCTAGCACCTAGCTGGATAGATTCAGCGCTGACTAATAGCTAGCAAGCTGTAACGTTACTGTACCTAAAGCATCGCTCCATATCATCAAGAAAACTGAGGAGAGAAACAAGAAAGACACATTTAACAGCTCGACTATTAATAAACCTACCTCAAGTAAATATGATTTGAAAGGACGATTACCAGAATAAAGCTGTCACTTCGTTGTTGTCGTCGCTGATGTAAGGATACCAAACGTACCAGGCAGCCGCTTTGAGTTTAGCGATAGTTTTGCGCTCGAGCCCCGTCCAAATCCTTGGTCCAGATGGACACTCTGACGTCATGGGCTGAAGAAGGTGCGCTTGGTTTAGGTCATCAGCGGACTCGGTGGGCAGAGTCCACGGTTGAGAAGATTTTCGGACACATGCGCCTAGCCTGGGTGCTAGTCTATTGTTCTCTTGCCAACTACTAACGCAATAAATGGGAGTTAAGAACAACCGGTTTCAGCCCTCTGGTGTTTAATAATAATAAAACATAGGCCCAATTAAAATAATAAAAAACATACTTTCCTCCCTTGCGATAATAATCACCCCACTGCTTTCACCAATCAAACCGTACCGTCATTTGCGCAATGAGGGAGGATGCATTAGAGTATAGAGAAACTGAGAAAGCCTGTTGGTACAGCCTCTACAAGAAGAATGTGAAAAGACTGGTTCTCATGTGACCATGTTTATATTCTGAAACTCAAACTCAGTTTTATTCACGTTGAGTGAGTCTCTAGTCACCGGAGGGCAGCAGCAAGTGAGCACACCAGACGCGTTCACGCCTATCACCGAATCTCCTTTTGTTGATGTAAATCAGAGACTACCGAGGAAGACCCAACAAACCAACATTGTTCAGAAGCTGTGGATGGACTTCCCAGATGAGCCCAGGCCCATCAGAACCGTGGGAGTCCTCTTGTTTCCCTCTTGGATAGAAGCAGCCCCATGACAGACACACTTGGCTAGGCAAAGCAGGGTCTGACGTAGAAGGTAAATAGGAAGTATGGCCTATTTAACGCACAGGCCCACACCCCTGCCTAGGTAGGACTGCCGTACTTCCTATTTACCTTCTACTGCTTTGCCTAGCCAAGTGTGTCTGTCATGGGGCTGCTTCTATCCAAGAGGGACATCAAGAGGATTCCCACAGTTGTTCTGATGGGCCTGGGCTCATCTGGGAAGTCCACCCTGCTCTTCAGGTTCAAGACAGGGTTGGTGATGGATACTTCCCCCACCTTGAGCTTCAACGTGGTGACCCTGGATCTGAACAAGAAAATGGCCTTGACCGTGTGGGATGTGGGCGGACAGGGGGAGATGAGGGCCAACTGGAGGTGAGTTGTTGGTTCTGTGCTATTCTATTTCTGTTTTAGCCCAGTACTACAAACATCTCATTCCACTAATCATAATGCCTGTTATTAGACTGAACAAAAAGTAAATCAATCGATTTACACAGTAAACCAGTCAATTGAATTAAATAGGCCCTAATCTATGGATTTCACATGACTACACAGGGGTGTGGGCCTGTGAGGACATAGGCCAATCCACTGGGGAGCCAGGCCAAGCCAGTCAAAATGTTTTTCCCTGCACAAAAGGTCTGTATTAGACAGTGTCATCTTCTGTCTGGGTGGCTGGTCTCAGACGATCCCACAGGTGAAGCCGGATGTGGAGGTCCTGGGCTGGTGGGGTTATACGTGGTCTGCAGTTGTGAGGCCAGTTGGACGCAATTTCTCTAAAATGACGTTGGAGGCAGCTTATGGTAGAGAAATTAACATTCAATACTCTGGCAGCAGCTCTGGTGGGCATTTATGCAGTTAGCATGCCAATTTCATGCTTCCTCAACTTGACATCTGTGGAATTTTGTTGTGACAACTGCACATTTTAGTGGCCTTATTGTCCCCAGCACAAGGTGCACCTGTGTAATGATCATGCTGTTTAATCAGCTTCTTGATGTCACACCTGTCAGCTGGATGGATTATCTTGGCAAGGAAGAAATACTCACTAACAGGGATGTAAACACAGTTGTGCACAAAATTTGAGATGAGGCTTTTTGTGCGTATGGAAAATGTATGTCATCTTATATTTCAGCTCATGAAACATGGGACCAAAACTATGTTGAGTTTATATTTTTGTTCAATGTAGTTTAATCAGGTGTGACAGTTAAAGTCTAGAACAAATAAATGCACATTCTGTCTCCGGTCCCATGATCAGGTTGCGAGAGTACTGGAATAGAATAGAACCTTTTAAGAACCTTTTATCCTCAACTAATGACTTGCTAAAATTGCAATGTCATTAGCTAGACACTACCTGGAGGGCTGTAAGGCTATGGTGTTGTGGTGGACAGTAGTGACCGGGCCAGTATAGGGGATGCTCAGAAGGCTCTGAAGAATGCTCTGTCCGACGTCAACATGAAGGGAATACCTCTGATGGTGCTGGCTAACAAGAAGGACCTCCCCAACACCATGAACATCAGAGAGGTGTCCAACCAGCTGGAGCTGCCCAGCTACAAAGACCGAGCCTGGCAGATCCAGGCATGCAGCGGCCTGAAGGGAAAGGGGCTCCAGCAAGCCTTCCTCTCTGTGGCCAAACTCATGAAGAAGAGCTGAGAGGAGACACGTCAGTGGAGATATCACCGTGTGAGAGACACTTGACAAGTCGGAGATACTGACTATATAGTGCACTACCTTAAACTAGAACAAAATTAAAGCACCTCAGCAGTAGTACACTATAAAGAGAATAGGGTGCCATTTGAAATGCAGATAACAGAACAATGATTGTGGAAGAGCCAGGATTCTCAATCCAATTATGAACTAAGCACTAATTCCATATTTGGGCATTTTGATTGTGCGATCAACATGGTTGAGATTTAACACTTAACATCACAGCAGTTAAATGTGCCTGCTAAGGGAGACTGGAGACTATTGTTACACTGTGGAGATGTGGGGAAAGATGGCTAGGGAAACTAATATTTTTGTTTGCAGATACATCACTATTTATATTAATGATAAACTAATAAAACATGCTAAACCTAATGTCTGTCTGCTAAATGGCATATTATTTGTGCGTAGCCAGGCTTTTGGGTAGTGGGCGTGCCAATGCCTACTATGTACATACAAAATAATGTCTATTTCTGCTTCTTCGGTGCTTGGTAGGAGGGGTGAAGTCGTTTGAGTGACAGCCATGATTGCCACAGCAGCAGTCCAGGCACCACCACCCACACCCCATTGAAGAAGACCAGGTAGATCCATAAGTAGAGCCAGTGGTTTGTGTTGAGGTTGGGGCTGCCTGCCAGCCAGTCTGGACAGAAGGTCATCCAGCCTCCGTACAACTCACACACGCACAACGTGATCTGGACAAAGTGCCTGAAAACAAACATGGAGAACTATTCACCCGGAAGGCCAGGCTGTGCAACAACAAAACAAGCTAACAACACGTTGACCATTGAGATTCAAAACAAACAATGACACGTTTACTTAGGTTGATAACCAACTTGCGCCCAGGCTATATTTTCCATGTACAGTGCATTAGGAAAGTATTCAGACCTTGACTTTTTCCACATTTTGTTACGTTAAAGCCACATTCTAAAATTGATTAAATTGTGTGTGGGGAGGTTCTCAGCAATCTACACACAATATCCAATAATGACACAGCAAAAACAAGTTTCACATTTTTTCAGGTTTGACATGTATTAATACCTGAAATATCACATTTACATAAGTATTAAGTCACTATACTCAGTACTTTAAAGCAACTTTGGTAGCAATTACAACTTCGAGTCTTCTTGGATATGCTACAAGCTTGCTACACCTGTTTTTGGGGAGTTTCTCCCATTCTTCTCTGCAGATCCTCTCCAGATCTGTCAGGTTGGATGGGGAGTGTCACTGCACAGCTATTTTCAGGTCTCTCCAGAGATGTTTGATCGGGTTCAAGTCCGAGCTCTGGCTGGGCTTCTCAAGGAAATCCAGGGACTTGTCCAGAAGCCTCTCCTGCGCTGTGTTGGCTGTGTGCTTAGGGTGGTTGTCCTGTTGCCCCAGTCCTTCACCCCAGTCTGAGGTCCTGAGCAGGTTTTCATCAATGAGCTCTCTGTACTTTGCTCCGTTCATCTTTCCCTCAAACCTGACTAGTCTCCCAGTTTCCGCCGCTGTAAAACAACCCCACAGCATGATGCTGAGGTTTCCTCCAGATGTGACACTTGGCATTCGGGCAAAGAGTTCAATCTTGATTTCATCTGACCAGAGAATCTGGTTTCCCATGGTCTGTCCTTTGGGTGCCTTTTGGCAAACTCCAAGAGGGCTCCATGTGCCATTTACTGAGGAGTGGCTTCCGTCTAGCCACTCTACCATAAAGGCCTGATTGGAGGCGTGCTGCAAAGATGGTTGTCCTTCTCGGAGGTTCTCCCATCTCCACAGAGGAACTCTAGAGCTCTGTCTGAGTGATCATCGGGTTCTTGGTCACCTCCACGACCAAGGCCATTCTCGCCCTGATTGCTCAGTTTGGATGGGCGGCCAGCTCTAGGAAGAGTCTTGGTGGTTCCAAACTTCTTCCATTTAAGAATGATGGAGGCCACTGTGTACTTGGCAACCTTCAAAGCTGCAGAAAATGTTTGGTACCCTTCCCCAGATCGGTCACTTGACACAATCCTGTCTCGGAGCTCTTCGGACAATTCCTTTCGACCTCATGGCTTGGTTTTTGCTCTGACATGCACTGCCAACTGTGGGACGTAGACAGGTATGTGCCTTTCCAAATCATGTCCAATCTATTGAATTTACCACAGGTGGACTCCAATCAAGTTGTAGAAACATCAAGGATGATCAATGGAAACAGGATGTCCACGGAGCTCAATTCTGAGTCTCATAGAAAACAATCCTTACATAAATAAGGTATTTTTATTTATTTAATAAAATGTTAAAAATGTTTGTCCTGTTTTCACTTTGTCATTATGGGTATAGTTTGTAGATTGAGGGGAAAACAGTATTTCATTTTAGAATAAGGCTGTAATGTAACCATGTGGAAAAAGGGGTCTGAATAATTTCCTAATGCACATTACATCTATGTATATGGTAATAGGTCATTCAACACATCACATGCTGAAGACAGCAAGAAAATTCACATTTTTATAGTGTTTAATGGGATGTAAACACTCGTTTGTGTAATGGGGCAATTCTGTATATAATTAGTGTTCTCTATAAAGAAATATGGTACCAATATAGAAATTAATGGCATATAAAGCATGAGAAAAGCCTGACAATGAAGAATATTTAGTACCAGTGTTCCTACCTGTAGTGTTTGTCCTTGACGATGGCATAGACAAGCACCAGCGCCAGGATGCCATCCAGGACGACCGTCAGCAGCTCCAAGGAGACGATGGTGGGGTCAGAGTGGAGCCAGCGCTCATCTGCCTTTCCATACTCCTTCCCTACATGGACAGGATATCTGTTTGAGCAGTATCTCAATATATTCCCGGGGGACCCCAGGGCCAGAGGGTGCACGTTTTTGTTCTACTCCAGCATTAACAGTGATTGATATTCCATTCCTGTATATTATTCAGTTTAATGTGAGCATTTTAATACTATATCCACTAGATGTCTCACCACAACCAGGCTCCAAAGCACATCTCAAACACACGCACCATTGTTAATAATTTATATTTTGCATGATAAAACAAAAAGTTCAATACACAGTACTATAAATCATTTTGTTTAATCCATTTGTTTTTTATTGCACAGTCAAGGTAGCCTACTTACAAAGTTCAGCAAAAATATTGTCTGAAGTTGCCACGGTTCCAACAAGTGACATGTAAACAAAGGGTCCTTCCTGAAAGAACAAACAGTAGAAAGAGTCAAATAAGAGCTGCAAATTAACTTTCTATGTTGACAACGCCTTCTCACTCACATCACACACTCACCAAAGTAATGTGAACAATTGCGTCGTAGAAAAGCCACACGAGCACCCATCTATCAGTTCCAGAGCATTTTCTTCCCCATATCTGCGCGAGGATGTATCCCACGACGAACTGAGTGGCGCAGGCCAGCAGAGAATAAACCGTCACTGGAGTAAAGAGAGATTGGGTTTCTTTAAACGCCGCCGATACCATTTTCACAGAAAACTCGACTCAAACCATGCAAATTACTCTTTGAACTTGTAACTATTGTCTCGTCCATAAAGCTAGATAGATGACTCATCTGTGCCCTTTTGCGTCTGCCTGCCCTGCGGATGCTGTCCATCTCGATTTTGAAGTAGCACATTTTCTTCTTCATGATTGGCTGATCCGTCCGGTCGGACATGACGCTAACAGAGTCACCAGGCGGGATCATTCAATGAAGTTGGAAGTCCCACCCATTTGACTTCATTACAATGGTGGAAGCCCTCAATGGCGCTTCCCATCCTAATATATCTTGTTTTGCCACTAGAGTCCTCTATCCTTCTCTATGGTCTTGTCCCAAATGGATTCCGTAGTCGTCTCCCCCTGCCACAGTGTCACGCTGTGAAAAGTACATGATTGGCTGTCGGATAAATCTCTACACTTCTGAGAGAAAATGAAGGGGGAGCTGAAGTTGGTAAACCGGAGGCGAAGCGAGTCTCGACTCCGCCCAAAATCTGTCTGCGTAAAAATAATCGTTTAAGCAGACCAAGTGAGGAGTTTTTGTATTGGGGGCGGCGCAGCAATGAGTGTCGAATCTAGTGAAGATACAAGTTAATTGCTATTTTTATGGGTGCGGATTATTTGATCAAATATACGTTTCATAATACTTAAATTACTAAGAGTGTACTGATGTCCTGCACGTGACATTGCGACGATTTTTCTATCGGTTGTGCCAGTTCTTACGGGTATCTGCTCTCTCATTGGCTAGAATGTTCCCATCTGATCTCGCCTGCCGCATGCCTTTCGCCTTTGAGAAATTGTTAGAGCGGTCAGTCGACCATCTTGCCACGCCGATTGTAGAATCAACCAGGAGGAAGTCCGAAATCAGGACCTTGGACAGCAGATTGGACAACGATTGACAATAGTATAAATAAAGCATAGTATATTTGACTAGTCAAACTTTATACTGTTTGTATATCGTATTTTACAGTGGTGTAAAGTACTTAAGTAGTTTTGGGTATCTGTACTTCACTATTCATATTGACTACTTTTACTTCACTAGATTCATAAAGAAAATAATGTAGTTTTTACTCCATACATTTATCCCAACATCCAAAAGTACAAGTTACATTTTGAATGCTTAGCAGGACAGAAAATTGTCAATTTCCAACACTTATCAAGAGAACAACTCTAGTCACCTCGAATGCTTATGATCTGACCGACTCACCAAACAAATGCTTAATTTCTAAACTGTGTTGGAGTGTTCACCTGGCTATCTGTAAATTTTAAAAACAAGAAAATGGTGCTGTCTGGTTTATAAAGGAATTTGAAATGTATACTTTTTACCCATACTTTTACTCAAGTATTATTTTACTGGGTGACTTTCACTTTACTTGAGTCATTTTCTATTAAGGTATCTTTACTTTTACTCAAGTATGACAATTATGTACTTCTTCCACCACTGGCATTATACACTGCTCAAAAAAATAAAGGGAACACTTAAACAACACAATGTAACTCCAAGTCAATCACACTTCTGTGAAATCAAACTGTCCACTTAGGAATCAACACTGATTGACAATAAATGTCACATGCTGTTGTGCAAATGGAATAGACAACAGGTGGAAATTCTAGGCAATTAGCAAGACACCCCCAATAAAGGAGTGGTTCTGCAGGTGGTGACCACAGACCACTTCTCAGTTCCTGGTTGATGTTTTGGTCACTTTTGAATGCTGGCGGTGCTTTCACTCTAGTGGTAGCATGAGAAGGAGTCTACAACCCACACAAGTGGCTCAGGTAATGCAGCTCATCCAGGATGGCACATCAATGCGAGCTGTGGCAAGAAGGTTTGCTGTGTCTGTCAGCGTAGTGTCCAGAGCATGGAGACGCTACCAGGAGATAGGCCAGTACATCAGGAGACGTGGAGGAGGCCGTAGGAGGGCAACCACCCAGCAGCAGGACCGCTACCTCCGCCTTTGTGCAAGGAGGAGCACTGCCAGAGCCCTGCAAAATGACCTCCAGCAGGCCACAAATGTGCATGTGTCTGCTCAAACGGTCAGACCCCTTGTGAGACCATATGCTGGTGCGGTTGGCCCTGGGTTCCTCCTAATGCAAGACGATGCTAGACCTTATGTGGCTGGAGTGTGTCAGCAGTTCCTGCAAGAGTAAGGCATTGATGCTATGGACTGGCCCGCCCGTTCCCCAGACCTGAATCCAATTGAGCACATCTGGGACATCATGACCCGCTCCATCCACCAATGCCACGTTGCACCACAGACTGTCCAGGAGTTGGCGGATGCTTTAGTCCAGGTCTGGGAGGAGATCCCTCAGGAGAACATCCGCCACCTCATCAGGAGCATGCCCAGGCGTTGTAGGGAGGTCATACAGGCACGTGGAGGCCACACACTACGGAGCCTCATTTTGACTTGTTTTAAGGACATTACATCAAAGTTGGATCAGCCTGTAGTGTAGTTTTCCACTTTAATTTTGAGTGCGACTCCAAATCCAGACCTCCATGGGTTGATACATTTGATTTCCATTGATAATTTGTGTGATTTTGTCAGCACATTCAACTATGTAAAGAAAAAAGTATTTAATAAGAATATTTCATTCATTCAGATCTAGGATGTGTTATTTTAGTGTTCCCTTTGTTTTTAAGCAGTGTACATTGTTGCGACTGCCCTTGTCTATCGGTTTTGTAGACCCCAGGAAGAGTAGCTGCTGCTTCTGCAAAAACTAAATGGGGATCCAAATAAACAGTGAGCATTTGCCATGATTCTCAGTTAACCTAGTGAGAAAACAAGAGACCAAACAGCTAAATGGATTTCAACTCATTTTCTTTAATATGCACAAGAGTTGAAAGGAACATTGTGAGCCACCTTAAAGAGATATGGATTCTAAAATGTATAAAAAGTAAGACAGAGGCCAAAATGCTATCTGTTGCTTTTTCGTCTTTAGTACATGTTTCGTTAGCAAGTAAAAATCTTGCCCAAAAGCATAAGCTTGTATCAGTTGCTGATACAAGACAAAAATTCCATTCTTTAAAGTGGCTCTCATTCTATGTCTCTAGAATCTAGATCAATGACTGTACACCAGCTAGACTTTGTTCATCGGTTGTGAATGGCTAGTCCAAAAAGGCGTGGGCCGCTCCCCTGAAATAATCCCCATTCCTTCTCAGTAGTTAGCAGCCAAAACATAACTACATTAGTCCAAATGTAATTTTTTTTTTTTCCGGTCCCTTCACAAATAAATGCTGGAGGGAAATCAAGACAAAAGTCCAGTTCACAAGATAATTTTCAATCAAGTCATCGATCACGTTTAAAAACAAAAGTTCCCTGTTAATCTTTCAACTGTAAAAACATTACAGCTTCGCAAAGTGAACCGATTGATGGATGACTGGCAAAATGCAGCTGCTTTGTACAGACCAAACTTCAGACAGTTGGGGAAATACTCTTAAATTGTAGAATTAGATGTAGCATATAGAAGAGAAAAATATGGAACAACTGTATGGTCAATGGACCATTGCAATGCAACCATAGCTTTGACTTATTGAAGCAAACATTGCTTTCCACACACAGTAAGCAGAGGGAGGGGTGACTGAAGTGTGCATAAGACTGAATAGAAACTGCAGATGTGGAATCTACACAGATGAAATCAGTGTTCCATCGTCTTTCTCTGTCCCTCTACCAATAGATCTATCCAAAATATTTCCTCAAATTCTTGAGTCATTAAATTCAATGTCCGACGATATGTCTCCCCTGCAAGAGGAGATGGATGTCTTTTGGAAAAGCCCAGTTGAAGCCTGGTTTAAGGCTTATGTTGTTGAGGGGTTTCTCATTAGAACCTGGTAAGAGGGACTGATCCAAAACCCAGTTTAGAGGTTCTGAGGAGAGGTGCGTTTGGTTCCAGCTCAACTCAACTCCACTCCCCTTCCCCCTCCTTTCAACCCAAAAACCTTTCCATCAGCAAGCCATCCATAGATCAATGCTACAAAGTCTTCCTTGTTATTAATTTCAGAATTTCCCTGTTGCATAATTTTAAATATATATTTTTTGTACTGTAAATCCATTGTTTTTCATGATGATTTCACAACTAAAAGGAAAAATATTATAGTGGTGGGTGGTTGTTGAAATCTGTTCAGTCCACTTGGGAATATGTCGACTGCTCACTTCTCTACCCTCTGAGAAGGGTTGAGAGCATTCATTCTCAGGGTTCTGTTCCAAAAAAAACTGTAGTTCAATGAGGACTGAATAATTAACAGCCCTTTGATGAGGTCATCAATTAGAATGTTTAACAAAGGACAGCCTAGATGCTGTCCGTACTCCTCAAGAGTCAATTAACTCGGAGGTTGAGTGTCTTCAGTCGCTGTGTCCAACGTGCTCTGATCCCAGACCATGAGACCAGACTCCAGAGAAGAGCACGCCTTTAAATGAGACCATTCCTCTTCTTTGCTGATATGATGATTGGTAGAACAAGATCATTGGTCCATGCACACAGACGACTTCAGTCTCTTCAGTGTGTATGTGTGAACGTGTCTGAGTAAGAGGATAATAGCAACTTTTTGGCAACTGCAGGAATGACGGACGAGGCGTTTTCTCTTTCTGGAACATTTATAAGCATCGCTGTGAGATGCTTGAAAAGAGATGGATAACAATGATCCTTCCTTCAGTGCTTGAACTGTTGTTAGTGAGTCAGTGATTGATGTTGGGAAGGAGGTGACTTGAGGGTTCAGAGCAGCTAGAGAGTTAGACCTACTAGGTGGCCGTTTGCCTTTAAAACTTGAACTCCTTTGCTTGCAGGTTGGTGGCGGGGTCAAAGTTGAATGTTCCGCCCTGAGTGGCTTCGGGGATCAAGCTGGGATCCTCGTCAATCTAAAAAGAGAGAAGGAAAATAAATGGATCAGGGTGGTGCCATAGATGAACAAACACACAGAGTGGAGACTAGATTCACTGTCACTACACAAAACATAGGTCAATTTTTCATTAGATTTTATATAGAATTTTGTAGCAAGGCCTATAGCCGATTCCTCCGTCTTACCCCATTGACAGAGGAAGTGGAGGAAAAAGGCCCTGCGTTTCTGTAGCACACATCCTACACCCAGCACAGCACTGTCAGGACAGCGCTGGGTTCTAACGGTGTGCAAACTGTAGGGCTTCTGTCAGAGCAGAGGTACTCACATCGTCTCCTGAGAAGTACTGGTCGATGATCTCGAAGGCTAGTTTGTAGATATCCTCGTTTTCATGCTGCTGAAGGTTCTCGATCTTCTCTAGACCTGATGGGCAGAGGGAAATTAACATGAAAGTCCATCGCAGTGAATCAATCTAGAATGTGTGCTTCACAATAGCAACACTACACTGTCATACAATGGCAACATGGTGAACTGACACACAAGCACTCCCCCCTCTAACCCACACACTGACCTCCACACTCCTCTATGATCTCAGCGATGGTGCTGGCCTCGTCCCCGGCCATGATGAGGACGTTCTTGAGGCCGTCTAGGACCACTTGAACCACCTGGGAGTCCTTCACAGACAGCAGGCTGCAGAACGGAGGAACCACATTCTGCTGCACCAGGTACTCTACCTATGGGGTCGGGTAGAACATAGCAGATCAGCCTATCAGGGCCTTGCTTTGCCTACAGATGGGTAACCTTAACCAGCCAATCAGGACCATACAAAATGCAACGCTGTATGGATTGGGTATTGATGTAAACAGCCCTGGTAGAACATACCTGATCTTTTCTTCCACTTATTGTCAAGTTGCTGATTGCCCAGGCTGCCTCCTTCTGTGTGCCAAAGTCTCCCTGCAGACAAACACAGAGAGAGGTTGTCAGTGGTTAGGGTAGTGTTCCATACAGATCTCCACAAGAATATAGGGGCTACATAATGCTTCGTAGGGCTACATAAGGGCTCAGCGACTCACCTTAGCCAGCTGGTGGATGATCATGGGCAGCAGGCCAGCGTCGATGACGGCCTGCACCTGCTGCTGGTTGCCTGCTGTGATGTTGGACAGGAACCACACGGCCTCCTAGTGGGCGGGAGGGATACACACACACACAGGAAGCCATTCAGCTGAGAGAAACCCACAGACACGCACACCATGGACCACATGAGTACGACTGAGACCGTTACACAGAGGTATAGATACTGTTGGAAATAAACGACACTGGGGTCCATCCCATTTCAACGCTACAGGACTTAGTTACAGCAAAACAAACATATGCCACCAATAGCATCTAAAAGTGTGCCTGTTACCTTGTTGATCTTCTCCTTGGGGTGTGTGAGCAGGTTGGGGAAGTGCGAGAGGACGTCACAGTTGAGCACCACCTGCGTCTGCTCGTCTGTCCCCGTCACAATGTTCCCCACTGCCCTCAGAGCTGCAGTCTACAGGATATGACATAATGCATGGTTAATGACGTCACAGGAAGTCAGATCAGAGTAGGGGCGACTTAACCCTACTTAGGGATGTGACTCATGAAATCTTGTCAGCCGGTGATTGTCAAGCAAATAAACTGTCATTCACACGGTAATTGACAGTTAACATAAACACGTTTAGCATCTCCTGGCTTCCACACAGCCTACAAGTCACTGATGCAGACCGTAGGAACATCTAATAAATCCATGTAATATAGCCTACACCCTCACAATAAATCCACTATTTATTTTAGACAGCTCTAAAGAAAATGTAGTCTATTTCAGAAGAACAGAATAGCATACCGAGTTTCCTTATGATAGGTCCTGACCTGGCTATGCCATATGGCTGTGGGCTACACTAGTTTAGCAGACAAGATTTACTTAGAATTCCATGGCATTATTTTATAGTATGAAGAATACAACTGAACATAGCAAAATTAAATAAAGGATATTTTCTCCAAACAATTTAAGAAGTTTGCAAATGCGACTATTCTGTGTTGAACAGTTAAAACAGGTACTCCTATATGTTTAATTGAGTTATTTATGCAACTTTAGTTGATACACCAACATTGGGAATGTTTTCATTCAGGCTGCATGATGCGACTAATGATGATTTGAATAAAGACTCATGAATGGCATGAGCACTGTTTCTGGTGCAGGCTGCACACCATCATTCTCTCATTCACAAGCACTTGATAATATTCTCAACATGCCTCAAATTTCCCAGCGGCATCCCCTTAATCCCCTAAAAAAAATCTATGCCTTTTGCCACTAAAGTGGCCGTTGGGCTAAATATAATAATTATAATTCCTTTCTCCCGGCTGCCGTGCTCCAAAGCATCTCTTACGTGGTTCTCTCATATTTCAATTCTTATTAATAAGCCGATGCAGGTCACGTGATCAGGTCCTTCTCGCAGGCGTCTCAGCTAAGAAGTAGGCTACAAGTGAAGACACATGCGTGTCGCTCATATATCACTCACAACTGATAGGCTATTGTCACCCATCAGACTATTCTTGATTTAATGCTGTCTCGGAACAGGTGTAGGGAGGGAAAAAAATAATGCGATCTATGCACTTATATAGTGAATGGAGGACGCTGTGGTTTATTTTCATACCAGCCAGTAGGCTATACTCCTGTTGTAAATATAAGCAATGTGCTTAATATTAGGAAAGTTTAAAAATTAAAAATAGTAGGCCTAGCCAATAGAAAGCTGATGGGATCCTCCTCTTTTTAATAATAGCCTATTAAAATTTTGCGCAACATGAGCGCTCATGAAGTGTTTGATTAGATTTTCAAATACATTTGCATTGATTTCAGAGTGATTAGAGGGACAATAGAGTGCTGAGTGCCAGGCAGTTAGCAAGTTTGGTAGGCTACTAATGACCATCAGCAGCAGCATCAAAGCTATAGAAGCCTAGTTACCCTGACTAAACGGTCACTTGGCATTTGACTGTGGACATGACTCATGACCATTGATGTGGCCATAATACGGTCACAGTAACAGCCCTAATCCTACTTCCAATCAGGGGAAAGGAAGCAAACATACCTGAACTTTGACCTCTTGGTGGCTGAGCAGGGGGACGAGGAAGGGAACAACCCCCGAGTCGATGACCATCTGGATCTGTTCGTTCCCTCCATCTGTGAGATAGGACAAGGCCCACACTGTATCCACTAGGATCTGACCACAGAGAGAGGACAGAGTTAGAACCAGGGAATTTCCATAGGGAATGGCAAAGCAACTAGCTTTGCTGTTGTGATAGTAGGGTGATACTTACATTTATATCAGTGTGGTATATCAATACACAGAGAGCAGGTAGAATCTGGAAGAGGAGGAGAGGAGAGAGAGTCAGGCATAATGATTGGAGGCCTACAATGAAGCTACTATTGAGCAGATCAACAGACAGGACCCAGGGTGTTTTCTGTTTCAGCAGGCAGACACTGCAGACCTCCAGGACCAGGCTAGATGGTTGGGAACAGGGAAGCAGAATGCTAGGCAGCACCCAAAGTCCCAAAGTCCCAGACCACTTTCCCTAATCAAACCCCCCATGGTCTGATTGTCCTCAGAGCCAAACACATGGAACACAGCCAGAGCTGTTGGGCAAAGGGTTCAGCTTATATTGACGACACAAACATCTATGTGAAGATCATAAATCAGTCAGATTGGCCTCCCGAGTGGCGCAGCATCGCAGTGCTTGGGGCGGCAGCGTAGCCTAGTGGTTAGAGCGTTGGACTAGTAACCGGAAGGTTGCGAGTTCAAACCCCCGAGCTGACATGGTACAAATCTGTCGTTCTGCCCCTGAACAGGCAGTTAACCCACTGTTCCCAGGCCGTCATTGAAAATAAGAATATGTTCTTAACTGACTTGCCTGGTTAAATCAAAGGTAAAATCACTACAGACCCGGGTTCAATTCCAGGCTGTGTCACAACCGGCCGTGACCAGGACTCCCTTAGGGCGGCGCACAATTGGCCCAGTGTCGTCAGCGTTAGGGGGGGGTTTGGCCGGGGGGGGCTTTACTTGGATCATCGCGTTAAAGCGACTCGTGGCGGGCCGGGCGCCTGCAGGCTGACTTCGGTCGTCAGCTGGACGGTGTTTCCTCCAACACATTGGTGCAGCTGGCTTCCGGGTTAAGAGGACGGGTGTTAAGAAGCGAGGTTTGGCAGGTCATATTTCGGAAGACGCATGACACAACCATCGCCTCTCCCGAGCCCGTTGCAGCGATGAGACAAGATCGTAATTGGATATCAACGAAATTCAGTTAGATTGAATGTCTGTCTTACCTCCTGTACGGTCTCCATGGGGGGCGGTGGGTCCTTGTTGCGGCAGAGGTTGACGATGACCCAGGTGACGTTGCGGAGGAAGGTGATGGGGATGGAGGGGTTAATAAACGACAGCAGGGGCTTGACCACGCCCAGGGAGATTACGTAATCCCTGCACTGCGGTCCATCGCCTGCACGGGAAGAACACAGGTGTCATTGACTGGCATCGGCCAGTGTGTGTGTGTATGCATGTGTGTGAGCCATCACTCACCGATGATGTTGCCTAGCGCCCACACAGCCTGTTCACATACGTTCTGGTGAGGAGATTGTAGCAGCCGCAGAAATAGAGGCACAGCATCTGGACATGTAGAGAGAAAGGCAGACTCATATGTTAGACAACATTGTAGACAACAGACAGAGACATCAGTTAGAGACAGGTAGAGAAAGAGACATAGGTTAGACAGAGTTAGAGTGAGGGTCTGGCAGACAAGAGACAGAGAGATGGGGAAGACAGTTGAGAACAGGTGTATCTATACCAGGAACCAGATGGATAGATTGCCTCAAATAGACCGGTCCATTATGTATGCCTGATGGGTCAGTTTGAAACTGGGCCACAGAAGAACTAGAAACTACTTACTAGATTTGACCACAGCTTGAGTCTGTTGTGACGTCCCTGATGCTATGTTGGTCAACGCCCAGGCAGCCTCAAACTGGAGAGAGGGACTGGGGAAGAGGAGAGAGTAAATGAGGCTGGCTATATGAAGAGACAAACAGAAGCTGTCCCCAGACAACAAAACACAACCAATAAGCCCATCACAGCACATGGCTACTGATCAACAATCCATATCAACCTGCATCACCACTAACCCCCACCCCTGTCTAATATATATATATATATGGTCCAATTTTTCAGTTTTCGATTTGTTAAAAAAGTTTGAAATATCCAATAAATGTCGTTCCACTTCATGATTGTGTCCCACTTGTTGATTCTTCACAAAAAAAATACAGTTTTATATGTTTATGTTTGAAGCCTGAAATGTGGCAAAAGGTCGCAAAGTTCAAGGGGGACGAATACTTTCGCAAGGCACTGTAAATATACACACACACACACAAAAGTTTAGGGTCACTTAGAAATTCCCTTGTTTTTGAAACAAAAGCACATTTTTGTCCATTAAAATAACATCAAATTGATCTGAAATGCAGTGTAGACCTTATTAATGTTGTAAATGACTATTGTAGCTGGAGAAGGCAGATTTTTAATTAAATATATACATTGATGTACAGAGGCCCATTGTCAGCAACCATCACTCCTGTGTTCCAATGGCACGTTGTGTTAGTGCAAGGAGTGGGAGGCCCCGGTGCAGAACTGAGCAAGAGGACAAGTACATTCGTGTCTAGTTTGAGAAAGACACCCCCACAAGTCCTCAACTGGCAGCTTCATTAAATTGTACCTCTAGGTTAGCTAGCCAGCTATTGTCGTTCTTTTAACGCAACGTAACGTAAACAACACTACTAGCTAGCCAGCTAGCCCCCGAACAGCAGCACTGTAGAAACTATTACACTCAACGGAACGACTTGATTAGTGTAGTGTCAACAACGCACCCACTGCCAGCTAGCCTACTTCAGCAGTACTGTATCATTTTAATCATTTTAGTCAATAAGATTCTTGCTACGTAGCTTAACTTTCTGAACATTCGAGACGTGTAGTCCACTTGTCATTCCAATCTCCTTTGCATTAGCGTAGCCTCTTCTGTAGCCTGTCAACTATGTGTCTGTTTATCCCTGTTCTCTCCTCTCTGCACAGACCATACAAACGCTCCACACCGCGTGGCCGCGGCCACCCTAATCTGGTGGTCCCAGCGCGCACGACCCACGTGGAGTTCCAGGTCTCCGGTAGCCTCTGGAACTGCCGATCTGCGGTCAACAAAGCAGAGTTCATCTCAGCCTATGCCTCCCTCCAGTCCCTCGACTTCTTGGCACTAACGGAAACATGGATCACCACAGACAACACTGCTACTCCTACTGCTCTCTCTTCGTCCGCCCACGTGTTCTCGCACACCCAGAGAGCTTCTGGTCAGCGGGGTGGTGGCACCGGGATCCTCATCTCTCCCAAGTGGTCATTCTCTCTTTCTCCCCTTACCCATCTGTCTATCGCCTCCTTTGAATTCCATGCTGTCACAGTTACCAGCCCTTTCAAGCTTAACATCCTTATCATTTATCGCCCTCCAGGTTCCCTCTGAGAGTTCATCAATGAGCTTGATGCCTTGATAAGCTCCTTTCCTGAGGACGGCTCACCTCTCACAGTTCTGGGCGACTTTAACCTCCCCACGTCTACCTTTGACTCATTCCTCACTGCCTCCTTTCCACTCCTCTCCTCTTTTGACCTCACCCTCTCACCTTCCCCCCCTACTCACAAGGCAGGCAATACGCTCGACCTCATCTTTACTAGATGCTGTTCTTCCACTAACCTCATTGCAACTCCCCTCCAAGTCTCCGACCACTACCTTGTATCCTTTTCCCTCTCGCTCTCATCCAACACCTCCCACACTGCCCCTACTCGGATGGTATCGCGCCGTCCCAACCTTCGCTCTCTCTCCCCCGCTACTCTCTCCTCTTCCATCCTATCATCTCTTCCCTCCGCTCAAACCTTCTCCAACCTATCTCCTGATTCTGCCTCCTCAACCCTCCTCTCCTCCCTCTCTGCATCCTTTGACTCTCTATGTCCCCTATCCTCCAGGCTGGCTCGGTCCTCCCCTCCCGCTCCGTGGCTCGATGACTCATTGCGAGCTCACAGAACAGGCCTCCGGGCAGCCGAGCGGAAATGGAGGAAAACTCGCCTCCCTGCGGACCTGGCATCCTTTCACTCCCTCCTCTCTACATTTTCCTCCTCCGTCTCTGCTGCTAAAGCCACTTTCTACCACGCTAAATTCCAAGCATCTGCCTCTAACCCTAGGAAGCTCTTTGCCACCTTCTCCTCCCTCCTGAATCCTCCTCCCCCCCTCCTCCCTCTCTGCAGACGACTTCGTCAACCATTTTGAAAAGAAGGTCGACAACATCCGATCCTCGTTTGCTAAGTCAAACGACACCGCTGGTTCTGCTCACACTGCCCTACCCTGTGCTCTGACCTCTTTCTCCCCTCTCTCCAGATGAAATCTCGCGTCTTGTGACGGCCGGCCGCCCAACAACCTGCCCGCTTGACCCTATCCCCTCCCCTCTTCTCCAGACCATTTCCGGAGACCTTCTCCCTTACCTCACCTCGCTCATCAACTCATCATCACTGACCGCTGGCTACGTCCCTTCCGTCTTCAAGAGAGCGAGAGTTGCACCCCTTCTGAAAAAACCTACACTCGATCCCTCCGATGTCAACAATTACAGACCAGTATCCCTTCTTTCTTTTCTCTCCAAAACTCTTGAACGTGCCGTCCTTGGCCAGCTCTCCCGCTATCTCTCTCTGAATGACCTTCTTAATCCAAATCAGTCAGGTTTCAAGACTAGTCATTCAACTGAGACTGCTCTCCTCTGTATCACGGAGGCGCTCCGCACTGCTAAAGCTAACTCTCTCTCCTCTGCTCTCATCCTTCTAGATCTATCGGCTGCCTTCGATACTGTGAACCATCAGATCCTCCTCTCCACCCTCTCCGAGTTGGGCATCTCCGGCGCGGCCCACGCTTGGATTGCATCCTACCTGACAGGTCGCTCCTACCAGGTGGCGTGGCGAGAATCTGTCTCCTCACCACGCGCTCTCAACACTGGTGTCCCCCAGGGCTCTGTGCTAGGCCCTCTCCTATTCTCGCTATACACCAAGTCACTTGGCTCTGTCATAACCTCACATGGTCTCTCCTATTATTGCTATGCAGACGACACACAACTAATCTTCTCCTTTCCCCCTTCTGACGACCAGGTGGCGAATCGCATCTCTGCATGTCTGGCAGACATATCAGTGTGGATGACGGATCACCACCTCAAGCTGAACCTCGGCAAGACGGAGCTGCTCTTCCTCCCGGGGAAGGACTGCCCGTTCCATGATCTCGCCATCACGGTTGACAACTCCATTGTGTCCTCCTCCCAGAGCGCTAAGAACCTTTGTGTGATCCTGGACAACACCCTGTCGTTCTCAACCAACATCAAGGCGGTGGCCCGTTCCTGTAGGTTCATGCTCTACAACATCCGCAGAGTACGACCCTGCCTCACACAGGAAGCGGCGCAGGTCCTAATCCAGGCACTTGTCATCTCCCGTCTGGATTACTGCAACTCGCTGTTGGCTGGGCTCCCTGCCTGTGCCATTAAACCCCTTCAACTCATCCAGAACGCCGCAGCCCGTCTGGTGTTCAACCTTCCCAAGTTCTCTCACGTCACCCCGCTCCTCCGTTCTCTCCACTGGCTTCCAGTTGAAGCTCGCATCCGCTACAAGACCATGGTGCTTGCCTACGGAGCTGTGAGGGGAACGGCACGTCAGTACCTCCAGGCTCTGATCAGGCCCTACACCCAAACAAGGGCACTGCGTTCATCCACCTCTGGCCTGCTCGCCTCCCTACCACTGAGGAAGTACAGCTCCCGCTCAGCCCAGTCAAAGCTGTTCGCTGCTCTGGCCCCCCAATGGTGGAACAAACTCCCTCACAACGCCAGGACAGCGGAGTCAATCACCACCTTCCGGAGACACCTGAAACCCCACCTCTTTAAGGAATACCTAGGATAGGATAAGTATCCCCCCCCTTTAAGATTTAGATGCACTATTGTAAAGTGACTGTTCCACTGGATGTCATAAGGTGAATGCACCAATTTGTAAGTCGCTCTGGATAAGAGCGTCTGCTAAATGACTTAAATGTAATGTAAATGTAAAACACCAGTCTCAACGTCAACAGTGAAGAGGCGACTCCGGGATGCTGGCCTTCTAGGCAGAGGTCCTCTGTCCAATGTCTGTGTTCTTTTGCCCATCTTAATATTTAATTTTTATTGGCCAGTCTGAGATATGGCTTTTTCTTTGAAACTCTGCCTAGAAGGCCAGCATCCCGGAGTCGCCTCTTCACTGTTGATGTTGAGACTGGTGTTTTGTGGGCACTATTTAATGAAGCTGCCAGTTGAGGACTTGTGAGGCGTCTGTTTCTCAAACTAGACACGAACGTACTTTTCCTCTTGCTCGGTTGTGACCCGGGGCCTCCCACTCCTCTTTATCAAACACACAAATGCTGATGCTCCAGATACTCACCTAGTCTAAAGAAGGACAGTTGTATTGCTTCTTTAATCAAAACAACAGTTTTCAGCTGTGCTAACAATTGCAAAAGGGTTTTTTAATGATCAATTAGAATTTTAAAGTGATAATCCAAGTTTAGCTAACACAACGTGCAATTGGAACACAGGAGTGATGGTTGCTGATAATAGGCCTCTGTACGCCCATGTAAATATTACATTAAACATCTGCCATTTCCAGCTACAATAGTCATTTACAACATTAACAATGTCTACACTACATTTCTGATCAATTTGATGACATTTTAATGGACAAAAAAATTAGCTTTTCTTTCAAAACAAGTATATTTCTAAGTGACCCCAAACTTCTGAACGGTCGTGTGTGTGTGTATATATATATATATATATCTATCTATAGTTGCCTCAAAGCTCCTGCTTCCATCACCCAACCTCCCCTTTTTACACAACACATACATCCCCCCATGTCTCCAGCAGCCCTGTGCCTGTCCAAGCGTGACACCCCACCCTGCACATTAAGCCCTGCCCCCCCATCTCATCCCACCCACCAGTCCATGTCCAGGGGAGTCCCCCCTAATCGCTCCCCACCCCCATCACTGAAGAGACAGAGCTGTCAGCTGTGGGGCAGCACTAGTGCAGCAGAGCAGAACACACACTTTCTCTCCTATCCGTCTGTGTCTGCAGCCTGCTACAGTGTTCACATCAGCCCAGCCATGCGGAGGAGTGGGAGGGCACACCAGTAGCCCCAGAGCATGACAGAGAATGTAGAGAGAGACAATGGAGAGAGAGAATGGAGAGTGAGCAGTCTGACACATATGGGGCTAGTCTACCCACTCATTCACGCTCCGGTTTTCAGCCTTCTCTCCTTTCTCACTTCTCCAACTTTTGAATGGGGGCATCACACAGAATTAACACAGGGGCAATTTACCGCCCCATCTTTTAATTACTCTTCCATGGCAAATGTGCCCCATGACCCATACAGTCTATTCCTCCCCCACATGAAGCAGACTTACTTGTCGTCCCTCTCTAGGCATTTGACCAGGATGGGCAGGATGCCGGATTTAATCAAGTCGTCGATGGGGGGGTTTCTGTCACTGGACAGGAGTTTTCTGGCTGCCTGCACGGCACTGAGCTGGATGAGTCCGTTGTCACTGACAGCATTCTGACAGGAAGGAGAGCGAGAACACGAGGTTAGCTCCAACAGCTCAAGGTGTATGTACGGGATGGGTCTCCACAACACTGACAGAATGCAGGCTTACCTGTAAGATGGCTTCCAGTGTTACATTTTGCTGCAAAACAAAAACTAGAGTCGTGAGATTTGCTGTAGCTACGCGTTTACATGGTGCAAGGTTAGAGCTAGGAAACATATCCCTGTCATTCCTGAACTTGAAGTCGTAGTGTGAGAGAGAATGAGGATTGACTCACCCCTTTAAAGTCAGAGTCTATGTCTGAGTCTTCCAGGCTCTCCTCCTGTGGAACGTTCCTCTTCTTCAGAAGGTGCTCATCTCGTTTGTTCTGGGGGAAAAAAAATATATATATATTTTTTTTAAGTGTTGAGAATCCTAGAAGGAATATAGGAGTGAATGCTATTGGGAACATTCACCCACACAGCGAGGGAATAGATTCCCTGCTTGACTCCTACAGGCTAAGACTGCTCCCATAACCTCCCAGTGATGTTAGTGGCAGATAGCACGAGGGAGGAATGCATCCATCTCTGCACAGACGGTTCTCTTCTGCAGCACACATACTGCTATGTGAGAGAACTGCTGTGTCACTCATCCTACATTAGTGGTTTGCTCTTCTGTAAGGGTAGGACATGGCTTTTTAGCAGAAAAAAACTGAAGTTCTCTCACACTTGTTGTCAAATCATACAGGCCTACTGGAAATGTTTCTACAAAACTGCTGGTCAGCTCAGACTTCCTGAAACACTTCTGCAAGCCGCATTCGGAGGACATGTTGGGGCCTTAGTGCAAAGACCAAGGGCTCAGAGTAGAGCTGGGCAATATGGACAAAAATCCATACCGCGCTAAATTGTCTGAATTGATGCAATCATGATAAGTTTGGAACATTGATGTGCAGTGCAGTTTAAAATGATCCTTTAAACTACTAGTATGATGCTTGTACATTTTCTCAAATCACCCATTTTAGAAAATGTATTTGATTTCAAACTTCTCTTTTCTCTAATATAGGCTTCTTATCGTAATGAACGAAGTTCAGTTTGGCACCATCCCCTCTAATAGTCATGGTTCTACCCAGAGAAGCTGCTATAGAGTTATACATCCAGAGGAATGGTCATGGTTCTACCCAGAGCAGCTGCTATAGAGTCATACATCCAGAGGAATGGTCATGGTTCTACCCAGAGCAGCTGCTATAGAGTCATACATCCAGAGGAATGGTCATGGTTCTAACCAGAGCAGCTGCTATAGAGTTATACATCCAGAGGAATGGTCATGGTTCTACCCAGAGCAGCTGCTATAGAGTCATACATCCAGAGGAAATGGTCATGGTTCTACCCAGAGAAGCTGCTATAGAGTAATACGTCCAAGACAAGCCTGTGTGTCTGACGAACCTACTTAATGGCCCCTGGCCAGAGCTCTGTGCTTCCGCAGGCCAGGAGAGGGAAACCCTCCCCAAGGCTGAGGGGTAAGACCAGTCTGGCCTCTCTGACAGGGTGGGAGAGCGAGAGAGGGATGACCTATACAGCCAAGGCATCCTGACTCTTCAACAACAACCTGAGCATAAGAGGAGGGGGGGGGGGGTCCTCACACACACCTATTTACAAACTAAATGACTCCACAGATAGAACAGCCCATAAGGGGCAGGGGGTGTACCAGGCTGCTCTGTCTCAGCCAATTGGATAAACAGAGACTGCAACATTTCCTGTCAAAATAAAGGTGAATTAATTCTATAACCCTGCTTCCACCTAAGTCCCAGAGAGGCTTAACAGGCTGAAATAAGGGCTAGTATGTATCAATTATATGTACAGTTGTGCCACGCATACCAAAATAAGAGGTACATGACAGACACAGCAGAGCTGGAATGGCATCTGTGGAGTGGGCCAGGACACAAACAGAGACCAGAGTGGTGTGGTAGGGTGGGAGGTGAAGGGTGAAACTCAAGAGGATAGTGTGGAGATTTAGCCTTTCTAATTTCAGTGTGGGGAGGAGCAGAAGTAGGCTAATGGGTTAGTCCACTGGATGCAACTGAAGTATAAACAGTCAATAGAGATGCTGAGGCTCACCTTTCTCAGCTCCACTGTCACTTCATTGCGATGTCTTCGCATAGTCTGTAAGAGAGAGAGGAGCACAGTCAGAGATGAGCCTAACTACTGGAGCATTAAAAAGACAGCCCATACACTCAAACAAACCCCATGCAATGTTAGTCAATTGGAACTGGCTCCATTTTGTTTACAGACTGGGCTTTAGATTACAAGTGTACTGCTGCATGTTGGCAACTGGCGGCAGAGGATCATGTTAACTTGATTGCCAGTCGGGACATCCTGGTTCATATTACTAATGCTGTGTAACCTCCCTCATGCAAGCAATGATTCTGTTTACATTTATCCACCAAATCAACGGTGTGACCCGCTGCTGCTGGCAAAACCCTGCCCCTGATCTGACACCCTAACTCAAGGTTGCAGTAAAAACAGATGTGGTTCTGTATGTGTTTGAAACACTCCATCTATTGAAGACGGAACACAATGTTTTGTCAACACTGCCTTTTGTGGGAACTGTGTTTAGGGAGGATAGTGAATCAGCCATGAGAGAAAGCCTGAGAGTGGGTCAGCTGGCCAGCTGGGAGGAGGAAGTCAGAGACCTCTGAAACTCAACAACGATCGATCAAATCTATGGAATTCCAAGCATTTCTCTGGGACACTCATTCCATGCTGGGACAAGAGGGCAACTTCCTGTGAGAGGGAAGACTGCCTCAGCTCCTGGAGAACACACCAGAGGTCTTCAACCTTTCTTTACATTTGAATACTACTTATTCTGCATAGCCAATGTTGATTGTGGAGTATCCTGTTATATGTTGGGATTATTATTGTATTATATCAACGTCATACACAGCAGTCACTGTGGCCCTCTGTGGTGGTGTAGGTCAGAACTTGTGAAAGGGATACATTTTCTGTAGCCTACATCTTTTAACATTCATTGAAGTCTAAACACAGCCTAAATCTCACTGAAGATGCTGTGCGTGTCCTCTGATGCAGTAGAATTCAGCACTATAGGAGCAGGGTGAGTGTGTTGCCCTGGGGCACTTCTATAGATCTGATAGGTTACTGTGCCTAAAGGATAAGGGCTGTATCTGGACAAGGCTTTCATCTCTGACAACAAGTGATCCATTTCGTATTCTTGGCTTAGCTGCTGCAAGCTTATCAGCAGGGCTGGTGGGTCGTCAGACATGTGCAAGTCACACTGGCACTTGGCCCCAAAACAACCATGCCACACTTCTGTTTCCTCTTCGCTCAATATAGCACATACCAGATGGACAGTAATCCATCATGACCCCATCCGAGATTACTGTGTTTCTAATACATAAGAATATGGGATAGTCAACATGTTATGTCGTCCCAAAAGTGGAATATTTATGTTAAGGATGTGTGATCAATACAGATACAAGGTAAATGGCATGTCCCTTTGAATTAAATGTGTGGCCCTAATCATCGAGTACTGGGTTTTAATTTTACCTTTATTTAAATAGGCAAGTCAGTTAAGAACAAATTCTTATTTACAAAAGACTGCCTACCCCGACAATCGTGCACCGACCTATGAGTCTCCAAACACGGCAGGTTGTGATACAGCCTGGAATCGAACCAAGGTCTGTCGTGACGCCTCTAGCACTGAGAGACAGTGCCTTAGACCGCTGCGCCACTCTGGGGGGGTATTGAATCAGCATGGTGACAGTAGCATCATTAGCTTTAGTTCCAGATGTGCTATGGTGTTTATGGTGCAACTGCTCTAACTCACTGTTTGTTAAACACCCACCCTGCGGTCACTGGGACATTGAATTGCAAGCTGTTCATTCACGTATGAGTTAGTTAGCTGGGTATATTATTATAAACTGATTAATAACGCCGAATCTCAACTGTTGCAGCCGTAGAAGTTGAGTTGTGCTAGTGGTTTTGTAACAGTTAATGTGCATCATCCGCCCATTTTGACACATACAACTAGCTATAATTAGCTGGTTTGGTTAGCTGGTAAGCGTATCTAGCTCAGTTAAGTTACAGTGACTGACTTGCCAACTCGAAATATCAAATGTCATGCCCATGACCGACATAAAGATAGTTATTTGTCTGGTGCCTTTTACCAATTATAACTATTACTTTAATTTAGTTTATGCCAGAATAGTTCATTTCCAAAAATATGTTCCTCACAACCTAGCTAGCTGCTAGCAAGCACAGAGTTAGCAACTTTCCTGGCTAGCTAGCAGGCCTTGCGAAAGCCGCGCCCGCTCCGCATGATACACTTTAGTTAGTTAGTGAATGTGGATGATATCATAATCGGCGACACATTATAGAAAAAGATAACTTCAACACGGACGAACAATGAATACTGCAGCAACCAAACCGAATTGAGAACTAGGTAACCCCGAGTGTTCGCAAGCACTCGTTGCTAACGGCTAGTTAGCCAGCCAGCTAACGTTAGCCTAGCTAGATTCTCACCTCGACATCGCGTCCCTTGTTTTTGAAGCTCTTAATTCGGTGGTTATCCAAATCGGCGTTTTCTGCCATGGCTGTCTGTGTTCGGGATGTTTGGCTATCCTGCACTTGAAGCTCCGGAGGGAAAAGAGAAAACGTACTGCTGTTTTGCCGAAGGGTGGCTGGCCAGACGTGATACACCGCGATGGGATAATCTCGTCAGGGAGGAGCCACGGAATCCTGTCAATTGGGGGAGGAGGACCTATGGCTAGTATGTGTGCATCCCCTGGTGAACCCACTTCCTTGCAACATTGCTGCGCAATGTAACTAGTTGATACCCTGAAATTGCTGCAATATATCGTTTTTTTGTCTCCAAATGAAGATACTGTACATTATTACCAAACGACTCGCTAATCAACTATGCTATGGGTGGCTACTTTACACGGATTGCTTGCCGTTGTTGACAGATAGGTTGGATTTGAGCCGAAAGGGAGGACATCATTATGAAGAATCACTGAAGATCAATGCTTCACAAATTAAACAAGAAATGAATTGACTTTACTGTTAATCCACACAAATGTAGCTACACTAATATCTGAACAGAAAAACTATCAAATCACTACTAGTTTGTTGTTTATTATTGCTTTAATGTATTACCTACAACTAAATAAACATTATCACATTGAATTTGAGGAAACTACATAAACATATGCTCACATATTTACCCATCCTATTTTTTTCAGATTAGTGCAGATTAAGTGCCACTCACTGTCATTTATTGAACTAAACGGACAGGAGGGTAGACTGAATAAAAGAGACACAAAGCATAAAAAACAATGCAACAAAAAAAGGGTAATGCTAATCCCATGTTGAATGTAGATGTAACTTTAGACCAATGTCTACTGTCAGGAGCCAAACCAACCATCTGGGGGCCAACCTCTCTGTACTCCATTTAGTAACTTTAGTACCACTTGAAGTTGTTGGGGGAGCACAGCTCATAATTATGGTAACCATGTATTTGATACTTTTCCGCTCCAGCCATAACCACGAACCCGTCCTCCCCAATTAAGGTGCCTCCAACCTCCTGTGTTTTATTACTCAATTTACTCCATTGGGGCTCAATGATCAATTTCAATTTGTGGCTCATATTAGCCCCTAGTGGTAACATTCTGTACTGTCTCCAACTGAAGTTATGTGACTGCACTCACCTAGCATGAAATTTGTTTTGTTTACAGTTGGTGTTGCCAGGATATGTTCGCTGAATACCACTCCTCTCCTTAGACCCATTCTTGTCTGCAATGATTTAAACTGTTAGTCATCTAAACATGAGTGCCCAGGACTTAATAACATTCAATATTGGAGGTCAAACATTCACCACTACTCTGTTAACTCTCAGAAGACACCAAGACTCAAGAATAGCTAGGATCCTGGATGGCAAAGACGTAGATTTTAAAGTTATCAGTGGACAAGTTTTTGTAGATAGAGATGGAACTTTCTTTAAATACATCCTGGATTATATGAGGACAGGTCAAATCACCTTGCCAGCAGAATTCTCTGACTACAATGGCTTGGCTCAAGAAGCACAGTTCTATGGTTTGCATCCTTTGGCACTTTGGGTTGAGAGGAACAGCCATCGATCCAGAGTTGAGGTTCTAGAGTTGCGCTTCTCTGTCCAGGAAACTCACGGATTCTTCCAAATATTCTGCTCCAACAACAAAACTCTGGAGGCTTTGGCGAGAAGGATATCCATTTTTGTGGAACATCCAAATCTGAATGGGAATTTCCCACACCTGCCTCAGAACTCCAGCACACCTCATCCTGTACCAGTCCAGAGACCCTCTCACCACAACATGGTGTTCCACTGTGGGACTGACCAACTAGCCAGTGATGATTTCTCTGCCAGGTGAGGGGAAGATACACTCACCCTATTATACCCATCTCAGTGTCTCCCATTGGCCAATTCCTCAAGGGCTCCATATTGTATGATCAGTTTATTAGTCACATGCACAGAGTTGCAGATGTAATTGCAGGATACAGTGAAATTCTTAAGCTCAGAGCTCCAACAGTGCAGGTCAAAAAGAGAAGTGAATGAAACAATACAAATAATAATTAAAATATATACATATTTACAACTGTAACACTAATACATGTCCATTGGGGGGTGGGGGCAGGGTAAAGGTAGAATGTCCCTGAGGAATTGTCCATTGGGGGAGCAGCAGGGGGGAAGTGAGAAGTCCGGGACCATGGGGAGCAGGTAGCTGCCTAGTTTATAGGCATTCACCTGTGTAATGTTAGGGGAAACACTGGATCCTTAATAACTCTTGTATGTTTATTCAAAGAACTATATTATGCACAATTTTTAAAGACCAAACTTGCATTGTTTTACTCTTACAGGTTTGTAACTATTGAGCCGGATGACAGAAAGCTTTTCAACAGCACCAACGTCCTGGGCCTGCTGGTAGACACCCTTCTGAAGGATGGGTTTCGCCTGATCGACACAAGGACAGTTTCCCAAGAGGAGAAGACTGAATGCTACATGTTTGAAAGGAGCAGGAATACCCAGATCGTTGTACTGAGTGAAACCCCCAGGGCAGAACATCTCAGAAGACAGAACACACAGAGCCAGCTTGTTGAAGGAAAGAAAAAGTGAACTCAGTGTCAGGGTGCATCTCAAAAGTCTGAAATGGTTCCCTTTCCATGTCCAGTTCTGTCATATCAGTGGACTTCAGACTATTGAGATGGATCCATTCTCTGCGAGTCAGACTGGATTGACCAGCAGATGGCGACAAAGGATAATAATGTTGATGGCCATAATGTCAATATGCTTCACCTCACCATTAGTCTCAATTTATACAGTATATTTTATTTGACATCAATTTCCTGTGTCCTAAAGTATATTTCCAAAAGTACAATTCTCTAAATTGAAATAGAATTGAGAATGTATTTGATCAAGAACACAAATAAAACATGAAAAAAAACGTTGTTTTATTCAACCAGGTAGCCCATAGACTGATGTCAAACGGCAATGCTTTGCTTCAACAGCACCGTCAATACTGGAGGCTTCAGCAGTGGTGAACTCCAATATTTACGTGCTGCTACAGCAAGGCAGCCAGTCACAGAATGGCGGTCACAAGCCTCGGATGTCCAGGTTTCGCTCACGTTGTTACAAACATGCACGTAACACCACAGCCATCCTCTCTTGTACCCTGGCTGAACTCTCAAGCTCTTAGACACTTATCAAGCCCTTAGACACTTATCAAGCCCTTAGACACTTATCAAGCCCTTATCAAGCCCTTATCAAGCCCTTATCAAGCCCTTATCAAGCCCTTAGACACTTATCAAGCCCTTATCAAGCCCTTATCAAGCCCTTAGACACTTATCAAGCCCTTATCAAGCCCTTATCAAGCCCTTATCAAGCCCTTATCAAGCCCTTAGAACTCTCAAGCCCTTAGACACTTATCATAGGTCTGAGAGGATAGGATAGGTGTAAGCACAGGTTGGGCAACTCTGGTCCTGGAGGGCCATGGTGTATGCAGGCTTGTGCTCCGGCACACCTGATTTAATTGATTGTGGTCTTAAACCACAATTAGTTGAATCAGGTGTGTTAGAGCTGGGTTGTAACAAAAGCCTGCATACACCGTGGCCCTCCAGGACATAAGCTAGCAGGTGGAACTATTTGTGTATTGCTTTCACTCTTCCAATCCTTTTTTCCATGTTTCTCCAGGCGTTACTGCAACAGCACAGTACAGCCTGTATCCCTGTATTACCCACAAACCATTCTGTGCTGCTTCAGCACTGCAAGGCCTGACACATCTACACTAACACATTCACACATACCCATCAGCTGTGTATGAAGGATGGCTAGAGTTCTCCTCTATCTGAAACAAGACAAGAAAAGCCAATGAGGTTGGGATGGCATGGTCATGGAACAATAACAGCATGCTGTATCCTCTGCCATGAGGTATGGGCCTTTATGGCACAAGTGGTAGTATGCACAGGGTCAGTTGTAACACCTACAAATTGGAAACCACTTAGAAAGCTGTTATTCAATGTGCTAATACTTGGTTAATGTCTCTACATACCTGAGATGTTTTAGGAGTACCAGTCAATCTTTTTTTATTTATTGGTCAAAGTGTTTTGAGGCCTAACATGAATAGTCTTGATGCCTCCATTTTTTTAATGACCAGTGGAACATTCCCCATGTATCTAATCATATATAATTTATCCGTAAGAATAGATATTTTGATTAGTTGATGACAATAATGATTCTAGTATTTTTTTCAATAGACTCAGATTAGATTAAAATAAGTAATTGGGGGTCAAATGAAACACATTTTATAATTTGATATTTTATATGGTATTTAGACACATTCACATAATTATATAACATTTCACTTCTTTACATCAAGTTTCCCAGTACAACTAAGATAATACCTTTTTGAATGCTTATATTAATTTTGGACAATTCGTTTTTGGCCAATATGACATGCCCAAAAAATGTAATCAAAATATGTTTTGTCAACTTAGTGTATTTCCATCTAAATATCAGTTTCAAATCATAACATTTTTCAATTACCACTTATTTTTAAAATTGAAGAGTGTAACATTGAATCCTGCAGCCTGTTACATTTAACCCTGCTGACGGGGTATTTCACTTCAGCCACTCTCGTTGAACTGTAAACGTCTGTATGTCATAGAAACTTAGTTACAGTGTGTAATGGTTGCTGAGACGTGTGTTGTTTGTATAAAAATATTATTAATCTAACTCAAACAATCCTTTCAGAAATAAGTAAAAGGCAAAAGTGTTAATTTAGCACATTTAACAAAGCCCATGCATTGTTGCATTATATAATATATATTTTTTAATCATTTATATTTATTTCTATCACTTATTACATATTTTCGTAGGCTCTGGCAGTGATAAAACAGCAGTTGATGTGGAGAACTCCGCCGCAATTGAAACGGAAGTCCCGCCTTTTATTGGTTACAGTTGATGATGTAACCCGTTTTTAAATTGATCTAGTTGTTGATGCCTCAAAAGTTGTTTTTCTCCAGTGGCTGAGTCTACTGTCTGTTACACGAGGTCATTGTTATTGTAAACAGTCGACCCTCCACATCAAGCATTAGTATGTACCTGTTAATCAAATACAAATAAGGAAGTGTACAGGCTATACTATAATTGTAATTTATGAAATGTATTAATATTTTAAGGTAGGCTATTTCAAGTGTTGTATTTATTGAGGAACGCACACGGCAATCATAACAACAACTGCACACACCGATTTGACAAAAAAATGTTAGACAGACTGAGTGAGAATAACGGTCACAACAACTGTCACGCAACGACCTCACGAAAAGAATGTTACAGACCGACTGAGTGAGAGTAAAATGAGTAGACATCGTGCTACTTACCTGCGCGTATGACACCTGGAGACGGTAGCCTACAGCCAATGATCCCGTTTAGACTCTTCCCAATGTGCACAGGAAGCCGCGGATTGAAACAACATAATATCCCAGTGAGTTTAACCAGCCGGTCATCACGCTTCAAGGAAGTTCTATTCTTTTGTTACTACTGTAGTAGCCTATTTATAGGCTACCCCATAGCGCTAGTTTTGCGAGGGAGGCGGGGCGAAGGCATTTGAAGAAAATAGGGAGATCACTTGACCTCAGCCGACACAAGAGCTAATACACACGAACCAATAGATCAACGCATCCTCCATCGACTTTATATATAGACAGAGCGCGACCCCCCCCCCCCCCCCCCCATCTCTATAAAACCATAATCGGCGAGCCCTCTTCCAAAGACGTGCGCCTCGGGGAGAGAAGAAGAAGTCGCCTTTCGAAGTTCGGTTAAGTGATGACTATAGTTTTCAGCGGTGGTTTAAAGTACTTAAGTAAAAATACTTGAAAGTACTACTTAAGACGTTTTTTTCAGTATCTGTACTGCACTATTTATATTTATGGAAACTTTAACTTTTACTTCACTACATTCCTTAAGATAATAATGTACTTTTAACTCCATACATTTCCCTGACACCCAAAAGTATTCGTTACATTTTGACAAGAATGGTCAAGTTCACATAATTACCAAGAGAACATCCTTGGTCATCCCTACTGCCTCTGATCTGGCGGACTCACTAAACACACATGCGTAAATTATGACTGAGTGTTGGAGTGTGCCCCTGGCTATCCAATAAAAAAGGAAGATTGTGCCGTCTGGTTTGCTTAATATAAGGAAGTCGAAATTATTTATACTTGTACTTTTACTTTTGATACTTAATAAGTACATTTGAGCAATTCCATTTACTTTTGATACTAAAGTATATTTAACACCAAATACTTTTAGAATTTTCTCAAGTAGTATTTTACTGGGTGATATTCACTTTTACTTGAGTTATTTTCTATTAAGGTATCTAATTGAGTACTTTTTCCACCGCTGGTCGTCAGGAGCTGTCAGGCCTTTTCTTTAACTCTGTATTATGAACTATTTGGGGCGTAATTTTGCGTGGTTGGATAAACGGAGGCCCGACAGTGCGGAATTCTCGCGCGTCAACGCCAACTAACACTGGCTGCACTGCATTGCAATGATGATGGAAATATTCCATTCGTTGATAATGTTGTTTTAAAGTTGCTTCATACAATGAATTAGCAGTTGGAAGTGTTGTTGGTGGAATTGCCTTAATCTTTTACATTTTTACATTGTTGTCCACATCCTTCTCGTTTCATGTAGCACACATTTTCAATATCATAACTTTGTTTCTCGTTTTCTGTGATCAAAATTGTAAGAGCAAAATTGTGTATTTTGAAGGTGCATGTGTTTAGTCGTAAATTATATACATTTTCACGCTTAGTTTCATCCTTAGTGTGGTAATTTATTTGAAATGATTTATTTTACATTTTGATGTCACACTACTTAGGCTACATAACATGTAGTACATTTCTAGCTTGTTGTTCAATTAAAACATAATTTGTTTCATTACAGTTCCATTTTCAATTAATGTACACGCTATAGCTGTAGGCTGAAAGTCTTTCTGAAAGGAATATACACCAAATATAAACAATTAGTTTTCGAAAATATTTGCAGTCAGACATAGTAAGGCTACTCAACAAACGATCATCGACTCTGCTTGGAATAGTATTGTCGCGTGCTCACTGAAATAAGTTAGCCCAGTCTGATTATCGAAAAGAAAAATGTGTTGGAAAACAAAACTCTGAATTTGTCGTCTTCATTTGAATAGCAATGAGCTAATATTTGGAACGCATTATATAGTTTATAGTCTATGAACCCTTTTAATCCTTGAAATAATGTATGTAATGTATCGGAGGCCTGTGTAATGGAACATTGGTCTTACAAAGGTGTTTTTCATTTATCAAAATCTTCATTATAGGTCTATGGATAAAATACTGTAAAATATCATGCCTATTACTAAATCCCGCTTTAATCTGTGACGTCTTCGTGCAACCCGAAGATTGTATTCATGTTTAATATTATTTACTCTTACATGGAACGAATTTGAAACATAAATTCGTCCAGTTTTCTTACATTTGTCTTATACCTCACTTGCAACTACAGCTGAGTGATTGGTCTACATTGTTACCAAAGTACAGTAACAGCATGGCATAAAGACAAACTGTTGCATCACTTTCTCTGATGTGTCTGTATCGACAAAAGGCATCGGAGATGACAGACGTGTCTGCTATTGCAACAGAAGACCCACAGTATCTGCAAAAGGCCAACCTCAGAATCAGTTGATGTCCCATAAGTGAAAGAAAACATGACAGTGGATCCTATCAACAAACATAGCCTACATTCAATTGTGTTCAAATTTACCCAGTTTACAGGGACAACTGAAAGCCCATGTTTCAGTGGAATTGGTAGAGTGGGGATCCCCTGTATGAATAAAGTATATACTAAACAAAAATATAAACGCAACAAGCAACAATTTCTAAGATTTTACTGAGTTACAGTTCATAGAAGGAAAACAGTCAATTGAAGTAAATTCATTAGGTCCTAATCTATGGATTTCACATGACTGGGCAGGGGCGCAGCCATGGGTGGCCTCGGAGGGCTTAGACCCACCCACTGGGGAGCCAGGCCCAGCCAATCAGAACAAGTTTTTCCCCACAAACAGACAGAAATATTACTCAGCACCCCCATCCCCCTCCTCAGACAATCCCGCAAGTGAAGAAGCCGGATGTGGAGGTCCTGGGCTGGCGTGGTTACACGTGGTCAACGGTTGTGAAGCCGGTTGATTGTACTGCCAAATTCTCTAAAACAACGTTGGTAGAGAAATTAACATTAAATTCTCTGGCTACAGCTCTGGTTGACATTCCTGCAGTCAGCATGCCAATTGCACGCTCCCTCAAATCTCGAGACATCTGTGGCATTGTGTTGTGTGACAAAACCGCACATTTTAGAGTTGTCTTTTATTGTCCCCCGCACAAGGTGCACCTGTGTAATGATCATGCTGTTTAATCATTTTATTGATATGCCGCACCTGTCAGGTTAATGGATTATCTTTAGTAAAGGAGAAATGCTCACTAACAGTGATGTAAAAAAAATAAGCATATATATTTTATTTATTTTTTCTTTCTCTTTTTCTCCCCAATGTCGAGGTATCCAGGGATCTTTTATTTCAGCTCATGAAAAATGGGACCAACACTTTACATGTTTTGTTCAGTATTTTTGTTCAGTATAGATTAGTTAATGAAAACTAAAGAAGATAATGAAGCTCATTTCTGTATAAGCAATATCTACATGGCAACTGATGAGGTAAAAATGGTGGACTAAAGTCCATGGAGACAAGATAACACAGGAGCAAAAGGTGTCCTATATCCCCTGTGCACATCTCAACCCCTCTCTCTGTCTATCTTTATCTCTCTCTGTCTATCTTTATCTTTCTTCATGTCCCAACAGGTTAAATGTTTGTCTGCATTTCTGAGCAATCATTCCACGTGTGCTTGCTTCCTGACTATTTATAAAGGACTAGTTGCTACCCTCTTCGATTACACTAGTCCCCATCCCTTTCCATACTGAGACCTATCCTCTAGCCATAGGCCCCTTCCCATTTAGTGATTTCAGATATGAAGGGGCTGGATAGGTTTAAGCAATAAAGTAAGGATTTTATTACAGTCTTCCAAATGGACTTTGGTAACTTTTACCATGTTGCTTACAACTATCCACTTCCCTCAGATCTACAAACACCATAGGGTGGAACTACAGATGTAGGATCTTAATTTGAGCCAGAAAATAATCCTGCAGCATCAGGACATTTGAATTATTATGTGGATTATAATTAATATACATTTTTGTAGGGGTTGATACATTTTTTAGAAGGGAAAATCAAGACCGAAATGTAACAGTGGAAATGACAAACTTCAGAAGACTTTTTAAACCTCAAATACACCACAAGTTTTAAATCCCCCCTGCATTGCAGGAAAGTTCTCTTGCAACAGGCTGATCCAATTAAGATCCTACATCTGTAGTGAGAGAAGGTTCTAGAGATTCTTTTAGGACCGGGCTTAACAGTATCTGTGCAGTAGCAGTAGCCCAACCCGTCAATGCAACACAAGACAGGACACAGAATCCAGATCCAGGGTTGTGATCACCAGACACCACAGCATAAACAAATATGGCCGACAAATGCGATGTACAGAAATAAAGCCAGAACAAGTTGTCACCAGGTCTTAACTCTTTAAGTTTGGGGAATGGCCAGCAAGTGCAGTGTGGGGCTGTGAGAGGCGATATGGGGAATGGCCAGCAAGTGCAGTGTGGGGCTGTGAGAGGCGATATGGGGAATGGCCAGCAAGTGCAGTGTGGGGCTGTGAGAGGCGATATGGGGAATGGCCAGCAAGTGCAGTGTGGGGCTGTGAGAGGCGATATGGGGAATGGCCAGCAAGTGCAGTGTGGGGCTGTGAGAGGCGATATGGGGAATGGCCAGCAAGTGCAGTGTGGGGCTGTGAGAGGCGATATGGGGAATGGCCAGCAAGTGCAGTGTGGGGCTGTGAGAGGCGATATGGGGAATGGCCAGCAAGTGCAGTGTGGGGCTGTGAGAGGCGATATGGGGAATGGCCAGCAAGTGCAGTGTGGGGCTGTGAGAGGCGATATGGGGAATGGCCAGCAAGTGCAGTGTGGGGCTGTGAGAGGCGATATGGGGAATGGCCAGCAAGTGCAGTGTGGGGCTGTGAGAGGCGACATGGGGAATGGCCAGCAAGTGCAGTGTGGGGCTGTGAGAGGCGACATGGGGAATGGCCAGCAAGTGCAGTGTGGGGCTGTGAGAGGCGACATGGGGAATGGCCAGCCAGTGCAGTGTGGGGCTGTGAGAGGCGATATGGGGGGAATGGCCAGCCAGTGCAGTGTGGGGCTGACAAACACACTGGGACAGAAACGCACACACACGCATAGACAAAGAGAAGCACACACACACACACACACACACACACACACACACACACACACACACACACACACACACACACACACACACACACACACACACACACACACACACACACACACACACACACACACACACACACACACACACACACACACACACACACACACACACAGAAGTGAGGCGATATGGGGAATGGCCAGCAAGTGCAGTGTGGGGCTGTGAGAGGCGATATGGGGAATGGCCAGCAAGTGCAGTGTGTGGCTGTGAGAGGCGACATGGGGAATGGCCAGCAAGTGCAGTGTGTGGCTGTGAGAGGCAATATGGGGAATGGCCAGCAAGTGCAGTGTGTGGCTGTGAGAGGCGATATGGGGAATGGGCAGCAAGTGCAGTGTGTGGCTGTGAGAGGCGATATGGGGAATGGGCAGCAAGTGCAGTGTGGGGCTGTGAGAGGCGATATGGGGAATGGCCAGCAAGTGCAGTGTGTGGCTGTGAGAGGCGACATGGGGAATGGCCAGCAAGTGCAGTGTGTGGCTGTGAGAGGCAATATGGGGAATGGCCAGCAAGTGCAGTGTGTGGCTGTGAGAGGCGATATGGGGAATGGGCAGCAAGTGCAGTGTGTGGCTAGCAATGGTAGTGTACTCGACTAAAAATAAGGAACTACTACTGTTAATACACTACAACAAACGGACAACCCCCTCAGTGAAACTTGACTGATTCCCTTGTAGTCTATTCTAAATCCTCATCTAAATGAACCGTCTCTAGCTGTTTCATGTCCATTAGACGTTTCCCCTCAACAGGGCCAAAGTCATAAGCGACATAAGCGGTTGCTTAGGGCCCCCGGGGTCTCCACTTACTATTGAATATACTAAGAATACTAGAATACAGCAGGTGCAATTTCGAAATATAGTTGTGCATCAGCAGTTTTTCACTTGCTACTGTATGTCAGTCACTCCATTAGTCATGTCAGCTAACAATGATTTGAATGGTATCTGAACTTGTAGTAAGTCATGGCCGAATTCCGACCGGGGACACAGTGCACGTCCCCATGGGCCCTGACCTCCAGGAGGCCCCATTCATTTTGTTAGTCATTCTCACTCAGAAATCATGTTAGCGTGATAATTGTGGAATTGGAGGAAATTTGCTTTAAAACTGTAACCATTTCCTTCCACTCCATGGGAAATGGGTAGAATTGCATGAAATTTGTCATAAAAATGCTATGTTTTCTCTCTGCCCCATGGCAAATGGGTAGAATTGCAGGTAATCTGTTATAAAACTGCAACATTTTCTCTACACCCGTGGCAAAATGTGTAGAATTGCAAGAAATTAAATCTAAAACTTACCAAATCTCGCTTAGGGCCCGGCCCGCAAAAGGCTAGAGCCGGCCCTGCCCCTCAATAACTGAAGGTGAGACTGACAGACTGATGGCATCGGGGTGTTCTGTATCTGTATGAGGTCATCATGAAGCCTGGAGGCGGTTTGGGTTTTATGGATTTCTGCCCTGTCATGCTCCGTCCACTTCCATCTGACATGATCAAGATCTAATGAGAATGAATGTGATTCCTTCCATCTGACATGATCAAGACTTAATGAGAATGAATGTGATTCCTTCCATCTGACATGATCAAGACTTAATGAGAATGAATGTGATTCCTTCCATCTGACATGATCAAGACTTAATGAGAATGAATGTGATTCCTTCCATCTGACATGATCAAGACTTAATGAGAATGAATGTGATTCCTTCCATCTGACATGATCAAGACTTAATGAGAATGAATGTGATTCCTTCCATCTGACATGATCAAGACTTAATGAGAATGAATGTGATTCCTTCCATCTGACATGATCAAGACTTAATGAGAATGAATGTGATTCCTTCCATCTGACATGATCAAGATCTAATGAGAATTAATGTTATTGCTTCAAATCTGTAATAATCCAGATCTAATGAGAATGAATGTGATTCCTTCCATCTGACATGATCAAGACTTAATGAGAATGAATGTGATTCCTTCCATCTGACATGATCAAGACTTAATGAGAATGAATGTGATTCCTTCCATCTGACATGATCAAGACTTAATGAGAATGAATGTGATTCCTTCCATCTGACATGATCAAGATCTAATGAGAATTAATGTTATTGCTTCAAATCTGTAATAATCCAGATCTAATGAGAATGAATGTGATTCCTTCCATCTGACATGATCAAGACTTAATGAGAATGAATGTGATTCCTTCCATCTGACATGATCAAGACTTAATGAGAATGAATGTGATTCCTTCCATCTGACATGATCAAGATCTAATGAGAATTAATGTTATTGCTTCAAATCTGTAATAATCCAGATCTAATGAGAATGAATGTGATTCCTTCCTAAAAGTGTACACTAACTTTGTACTAGCCTTACTACCCTCCAGCTAGAGATAGGGAGAGAGATGAGAGAGAGAGATGGAAAGAGAGCTAGATGAAAGAGAGTGGTGGAATGAGAGAGATGGCGAGAGAGATGAGAAGAGAGAGAGATGGAAAGAGATGGAGAGAGAGATGGAGGGAGAGAGAGAGAGATGGAGGGAGAGAGAGAGAGATGGAAAGAGAGCTAGATGAAAGAGAGTGGTGGAATGAGAGAGATGGCGAGAGAGATGAGAAGAGAGAGAGATGGAAAGAGATGGAGAGAGAGATGGAGGGAGAGAGAGAGAGATGGAGGGAGAGAGCGAGTGAGAGAGATGAGAAGAGAGAGAGATGGAAAGAGATGGAGAGAGAGATGGAGGGAGAGAGAGAGAGATGGAGGGATGGAGGCCTTTGAATTGAATTGAGAGACAACCCAATTCTGGTATTTTTTGCACTAATTGGTCTTTTGACCAATCAAACCAGATATTTTCACATCAGCTCTTTTTCAGAGCTGCTCTGATTAGACAAAAGACCAATTAGTGAGAAAAACACATCTGAATTGGGTACCTTTGTGAACGGCGCCTTAGAGGAGTGATGGAAGAAGGGGAGAGAGACTTGATGGGTTGGGGTGTGCGGTTGATCAAATGACCATCTCTGGGTTATAAATCAAATCATTATTAAGTCTCTTTGGAGGGTACACAAGAAGCAGGCACGTCCTTTCTTTGACTGCTTCTGTGGGGTAAAGAGCAGATCCCAATCAGTCACATATTCCCACATGCCAAAGTCACCCTGCTAGAATGACATCATGGATGAAAACCCACTAGTCAATTCCCCACCCACGCATACATTTATATACACACACACACACACACACACACACACACACACACACACACACACACACACACACACACACACACACACACACACACACACACACACACACACACACACACACACACACACACACACACACACACCTATACGCTCTGTGTGCAGCAACCATGGCAGCCAACATCTAAGCCATGACATCACCCTTCCCACCCCAGGAGAGGAGAAGGTGACTCGTGACTTGTCTGTCAGTCGGTGACTCTCTTCCCAGGGATTTCACTCAGCTCGACTCGATAACGGTACCGATACTGCAAGGACGTTTCAACAACCCTCTATGTGGTTTACAGTGCTAACACTAAACTACCAAACCAGACCATGTTACAGGTCCAATCAGCTGTCAGGGCCTACCTAGACCCATATCAGACCAAGGGGGGAAATTCCCTCTGACCACCACCTACCGCCCACTGTCTAGCACCTCCACAGTCCTATGCTGCTGTGGGACATATTCTTGAGCCTACAGTTTTCCCACAATGGTGAGTCACTGCATGGCTCTCCCGCTATCACACAGGTGCTGTCTGGAACCATTCAAATGGACATAGACACAGTATACACACATCACATCACTCCATACAGGTGCAGGGTTTAGAGAATATCATTTGAAAAGAAAGGATCCTTTTTGTAATACTCCCAGAGTTGCAGTAAAGACTGGATCAGAGTCTAGAGGGTTGTCATTACCTATTAGTCAAATACATAGTGTACATAAAGACAACACACGTACACAGAACATTAACGTCATTTAGCAAACACTCTTAATAACCAGAGAGATTTACAGGAGCAATTAGGGTTAAGTGCCTTGCTCAAGGGCACATTGTTCGCCCTGTTGATGGCTCGGGGATTCAAACCAGCAATCTTTTGGTTACTGGCCCAACACTCTTAACCACTAGGCTACCTGCCAGGCTACATTGTCTTCAATTAGTCACAACTGGTAATAAATTAAATTCAGATTACAGACAATGACTCAATGGACTAATTCATTATTGAATGAATCATCTTGCACTTTATCTAGAACTCCTAGGAAACAATGGAGACATGCTAGAGTGGAACGAGTGGGATGGGGGTCCATACATCCTGGGACAACCTCTAAAGCCAGACTGCAGACTGCTCTAGACACCCACGCACCACATGGTGGGCCCTGACCCGAGCCCTGACTCCTGACTCAGCCGTCTAGGACCGTCTGAGACCCTGAGAACAGGATGTGTCACAAGCTTAGAGTTCTGTATGTGCCTGTGTAATGGAGTCCACCCATGAACGGCCGACCAGGTATTAGAACTCGCGTTCACAACTATATTTGATAGGGCTGTCGACTAACTTACTTTAATGCAGTATCTAGCTACAGTAGGAGTATGTAGTACTATAAAAAAAACCTGTCTAACTATAAAACATTTTCACAACTTGTAGCCTTTTAAGAACCACTATTTCTTAAGAGCAGTGATCTTCAATCCTGGTCCTGGGATCCACAGAGTCTAAACAAGGGCTATAGGGCTTGATGTCGAGTAAATTAGTTGAATCAGGTACTTCAGTGCTGGGCTAGCACAAAATACTGAGAACTACTTCCTTGATAAATAGCGCCATCTGGTAACAGCAGCTTGGATCCACCCTGTAGTGTGCTGGCATGCCCATGCTTCTCATCCATCCACATAGCCGTTTTAGTCACGCCTTGTATAAGGTCAGATCTAAACATATATCCACCAAATTGTGAAGTAACAACTTCATACAAAGATTCAATCAATGTTTATTATCCAATGAAACATACTAATACTTTGGAAAGGCCAACCCACCGTGGGCAGGTCTACAGTACACAACTGTTGGGATCTGGAATTCCTGGTAGGTTTTTCAAACTGACAGAAACTTCAGGCCTTTAAGGATTTGTATAAAACACTTTGCATAACACACATTTTTGTCCCAGTATCATTTCTTCTAACATTCCTTTTTACAATGTAGGCCTACATAGTTGCACCTCCAATAATTTTATATAAAATAAATTATTTTAAAAGTACATTCAAGTAAACAATAGGCTATCAACCCTGAGATTGGGTAAAGTGAGATATTAGCATTTCAGATTTCAGGGAAGCTCAGACATATCTCTTCAAGCGTGCATGATGTCTGAATGGCTACAGGATGGTTCATGTTGATGAGAGAAGACGCCTGACTGTCCACCATGGCTTTTAAACAGTCCTGCAGATCTCTAAGGTCCCAGGTCTTCTGACAGTCAGAGTCCCTCAATGCCATGTGCACACAGATGTTCCTCAGCTCTATGCTTACACCTAGGTGGAGAGAGTAGAGGCACAGATAAGATAGAACAATGAGACAGATATTTCACCGGATGTATAAATGTGAAGTATCAAGTTGGCGTTTCCACTCACTACCAAATATGGTGATGAGCGGAAACCCAGTGGCCGGCAGTGGGAGAAGATGGAGCGAGATGGATTTTCGCCGACGTTCTGCAAATTTTCTCATTGATGAAACCAAAGCTCCATACAGTTTCCAAAACTAAAGTCTGTAAAAAACAGAGTGGACTGAGTTTTGTAGACTTTACTCTTTGCCAAAGTTTTTAAAATGGTGTTGTTTAGGAGTGCAAGGGAAACTTGAGTTCTTGCACACGCGCATTTGACAGAGTAGGTGTTCCCTAAAGGAAATATGCAAATAAATGCTAGATTGAGCCAATAGGTTCTCACTAGGTCGTGCTTGGCTCTGTTCACCTCCTTGCTTGTTTTGCCCGCTATTATTTATTTGCTCCCATTGGAAACGACAGGCTCTGGTCTATCTTGCGTTAGTTATAAAACATATTTGGTAGAGGCGTCCGCATACATAGGTTCGGTTTGCTCCTAGCAGAACTCGGCTAGGCGAACATCTCTGCTCGCATACTCCCGAAGACCTTTGTTTGAAAAAGCGGCAATATTACTTTTGTTTGTCGCTCGTGTCATCATAGCAACAACATAGCCAGTACAGTTCCTCAAAATAGCTTAAATTAAATCAGATAAATCAAGAAATCTGTAAAAAATTGACATTTTTCTAGATGTCTAGACGTTTGGTGCAGTATTTCTCAAGTGAAAAAATGTGCATGAAAACTAGTCAGACGAGACTGATGGGCTCTTGCCACAGATGATTTGCTTACATCGCAGTTTAGGATAACTAAGGTGGACTAATCCACATAAATAGAAGCATTGTTTCCTCAAAATGATTTTGCCACTGAGCAAATTTCAATTTCCAGCTCGAGTTTACTGTCAAAACTGAGGCTGTACCCGCTTTAAGTTACAGTTTCAGACAGTGTTCAAGTAAGCTACTGTGGCTATTTGATCATAATATAGGCCTACCAGTGTGTCCTACCATCAAAAACAACTGAAAAAATGCATTCCATAACAGTTTAACTTGTCTGTTCTATCATTCAGCCTACGGTAGCAGCCAATGTGTTGTGTTCAATGTAGGCCAACATTCCATGAGACATTTGAAAAAATAAATCTGGGTTTGACATTAACCTGTTTATCCACTTGTCCTTCCGACAAAGAGGTGACTGAAAATGTTCTTGTTATTTGATGCAAGAAACCACTTCACAAAATAAAATGCATTATTATTGATATACCGTTATTGTCTTTAAGACAAAAAAAGCTCTAGATTTTCTTTCAAATATGTCTAGAAATGTACATGTTTTGTGCTCTTGTAGGAAGCAATCACTCCATTGCTGACTACAAATGATCTATAACTGGTCTTAATTTATGATTAGGCATAAGGTTAGGAATGTGGTTATGGTTAGGTTCAAAATCCCATTTCAAGAAGAGGAATTGTAAAATAGTGATGTTTAGAAACTCAAGAGCAGACAATGAATGTTGTTCATATACTCTGTTTGTTCTTTTTATATTTTACATTTTGAATTGCTTTACAATACAACAAATAAAGGTTAGGATAACGTACGTGTCAGGTTAGGATAATTAACGGTTAAAGTTAGGAAAAGGGTTAGCTACAATGCTACAGTTGTCAACAACTGTTGTCCCGACATAAAATAAACGCCCACAGACCAATGGCTAGCATCAATTGGTGTAACTTGATATCAAGACACACCTATATCAGAAAACGCCTCTGATTGCGGTCTGCAATTATACCCTTCACGAAAAAAAAAGACCAAAACGTCACAAAAACGTCTTCATAATATATCCGTGAACTGTTTCGACTGGGAAGCGTATGGTAAGCTTTTAGGTCGAGCCAACATGAGTCAGTCATAACAAATGAAGTGTTTTTTTTAAACATATACAGAATATGTTGATGTCCATATACCATACAATATTGTTTTCCCATTCATAATCATGTTTATTCTCATCTCTAGCCTATCAACCAAATAGAAAGATATCAAACATTTTTGTCAAATTATGAAAACCAGCAGATGCACACCATCACTCACCAAGAAATTAGAACTTCATATCAGGGATAAAACACTCACTTTAGGACGCCGAAATATCCTCAGATCCTGAAACGAACTATGACTGATTTCTTCGTCGAATGTGAGTATTTGGGTCGATTAGCTGCGTAATGACACTTTCACGCGCCTTTTCTGCTATTGTGCGGGCCGCTGCTGACGAATCTTGGTTGGTTGTCACTTGTTTTTCTAGTCCAAGTTTACTGGGCCTACTGATCGCTATTTGGTGAGAGCGCACATTCTGTAGCAACTTCAGTGCTTCTGTTTGGTGCTCCATGGGACAGTACTGCAACGTTGCTGTCTCCATTTGGGCCCCTCTCTGTGTCGCTGCCTGTAGCGCGATTGCACTTCGGTGCGCTTAAGTCACAAGAGTTTCCACCTCTCCCACTCACGCGTCAATTGTTGTGCTATCGCTGGTATTTGTGGTAATTAAATGTTAATGACAGCCACTTTCCCAACATACACACACACACCACATGACCTTTTTTTCCCAACTGTTAACTGTTTACTTTAGTCAGCGAAAAGGGCCACAGGGAGTTGGAAAATGAGGCATAAGACCTAAAGTAAACACGTCTAAGAACATCCCAACTGTACAAGGTTTAGGCTATATAACAACACCTCCTTATGCAGATTACAGTTACTGTGTACTCATGGCATCTGGAAATGCTGAGAGAAGAGAAAGATGACATTCCTTGCTGTTGTCTAGCAGACCCCAAACTATTAAAATAAATAAAAGTAACCTTTATTTAACTAGGCAAGCCAGTTAAGAACAAATTCTTATTTACAATGACACCTACCCCGGCTAAATCCGAACAATGCTGGGCCAACTGTGCACGGCCCTATGGGACTCCCAATCACGGCCGGATGTGATACAGCTTGGAATTGAACCAGGGACTGTAGTGACCTTTTGCACTGAGATGCAGTGCCTTAGACCGCTGTGCCACTCGGGAGCCCAAAACGACAGCATCTCTATTCAATAGATCCGTCTCTCTGCTATCTTTCTACTATCGAATACAAGCCTGGGGGGCATGTATTAGCTATGGCAGAGTTCTGGTGTTGACAGCAGCTGCACGTGAAGCTTGTCTTTTCTATAATGGCTGCCCCCACCCCATGGCAACCCCAGGTGTCCCCACCCTATGGCAAACCCAGGTGTCCCCACCCCATGCCAACCCCAGGTGTCCCCACCCCATGCCAACCCCAGGTGTCCCCACCCCATGCCAACCCCAGGTGTCCCCTAGAAGGTGGCAGTCACCACAACAACACAGAGCTCATCCAGGAGGCTCCCACAGATTGAATACACCTGTTTAGAATATCTAAACATAATTTTGTCAATGTGGTTACAATGTTGAATCAACGTGGAGACCATTGGATCATCAACAAAAATTTGAGATACGACTTATCACTTTTTGTCTACAGTATTTATAAAACTTCCCACTGGGCACACAGTGGTTTAATCAACGTTGTTTCCATGTCATTTCAATGAAATTACATTGAACCAGCATTGAATAGACATTGAATTGACTTCTGTGCCCAGTGGGTTAGTAAGCCTGTGTAGAAACATTGTTGATTCTTTGAAAACTGTCAGAACTAGCATGCCTTTGTGGAGTTCAACATTTCATTTCCTAAATGGTCTCAGATTTTCAAATGATGTGCTTCCAAATGGAGTCCTCATACTTAGAGCAGTTGGCAGAATCTTGACTTCACGTCGTTGAGGTGGCCCTTTTGAAAAGGTGTAGTGTCTCCCAGAAAAGGTGTGTCTTCGTTGGTGAGGTCACTGGAAGAAGAAGCAGATGCCATGTTTTGGCCATTCGTTTCTTCCTTTCTCACACTGTCTGGTTCTTCTGTGTCTAAATGGGACAAGAAAGACTCCTTTATCTGGCTGTATCATATGAATCTGAATATTTCATATCTTCTGATATGTAATGAAGGCTGTATAACTTGTCCAATAATAAACACATTTTGTTGTTTAATAACCTTTTTTTCCTCCCTACTAGCTAGCAATTCGAACAAACCCAAATTGCCTCATCTCTCTCACTCTCTCCCGCCCTCTGCTGGTTGTCTCTGTACACGCATGGCTCTCCTGTCCCTCTGGCCATGATGGTGTCCTCAGACACGCACAGGTTCTGCAGCAGGAAGTTGGTGGTCATCAGGCCTTTCCCCTTCACCTGGATCTCTCCTCTTTCTAGGATGTCAAAGCCCTTATCTTCCAGCGCACTGCAGATAGGTATAGTTAGAGAGAATCAGAACCATAAGAACTAAGTTCTTCGGCCAACTATATTGGCAAATCTGAATGGGAGCCATGTTGGCACTACCTGTATCAAATCAAATCAAATTTTATTTGTCACATACACATGGTTAGCAGATGTTAATGCGAGTGTAGCGAAATGCTTGTGCTTCTAGTTCCGACAATGCAGTATTAACCAACAAGTAATCTAACTAACAATTCCAAAACTACTGTCTTATACACAGTGTAAGGGGATAAAGAATATGTACATAAGGATATATGAATGAGTGATGGTACAGAGCAGCATAGGCAAGTATCCAGGCAGTATCGAGGCATCTTGTCCCCTACCACACCAGCCAGCACTGGACCTGTGTGCAGACCCACCCGAATCTGGTACACGCACGCCACACATAGACACACACACACACACACACCGCTACTTCAAATCACAATTCGATAGTTTCATTAAAGAACAGCTAGTTTGGGGCAGGGCAGTGGGGCAGACTGGCACACCTGGCTCTCATCCTCTCCAATGCCTCTGCCTGATGCTGTTACCAGACCAGAGGAATACACCAGAGATCTCACACTGAACCCCTGGAGACCACAGTGTCTGCTTGGTGTAGACTACTTTGCTCTTATTATTTAACCCTCTCGACCTCATTCTACTTTCATTCAATTATAAACATATAATACTTAAACACTGCGACTTGACTCTTGTTTTGAATCATGACAAATTTAAATAGAAAATAAACGTCTCAACCCTCCTATCAATCTCCTCATCCTCCTTGGTTACCTCCTTGATCTCTCTTTGGGGCCGGAAATCCCTCTTTGACCCTCGGCTCTGAGAGACCAGGAAGACCACATGTTCTTTCTTCCCTATGCGCTCGTTCTCCTCTGATTGGTTAAGGATGGTCATGCTCACTTCGCTGTCAAAGAAGTCTTTGGCCACCGCCTCAATGATGCCTGCACAGAGAGAAAAGAGATAACCTCCTTAGATTAAAGGTACACTTTAGGTATGGATGATTACCGTACCTGGCACAATGTGATATAGGCCTTTCCTGTCCGAGTAGTAATGAAGCAACATCCTCCCATCATCGTTCTTCTCCACACGGAACGAGGGAGCGTTCATCTCCTGGAAGAAGGATATTTATTGCATACATAATCTTTTTAAATTTTAAATTTGGGCTCTAATGGATTGAAATACATAATAGATTACCCATTGTAGAGGCCGTAAAGAGTAGGTCACCTGGTCGGAGAGAGCCAGGTAGCTGCTAAAGGGCATCCAGGATCCCCCCTAGCGTACGCAGCATGGTGTCGTACCCCGCCATCTTACAGAAGCTGAAGAAGTACTCCCCGAAAAGCTTCAGCACCACCTCAGAAGGCATGTCTGTGGCCACAACACCACCACATCATCATCATTGTCATCACTATATCATCACCAACTGTCAAACTAAATGGTGCCTATCTCTCACCTTAGTTTGGGATTGTGGACTGTCACGTAATTCTAACCCTGATACCGTGTCATGTCCACAGGCTCTGGGGTGACCCCTCAGGTACAGGACATCTGGAACACACTTGGGTCACCTGTGCCACACCTGGAGGGCCTCAGCAGGGATGTTGTTAACACCTGGCCTTACACACCCCCTCCCCCAAGGAGGTAGACACTCCTAACCACTGATATAAGGGTATCAAAAACACTGACATGTGTTTCTGGTTCAAGATGAAACACCGTTATAGAATTGTAAAGAGCGTAGAGACTGGTACTTACCCAGCATAGTACATGCCTCCTGCACAAGACGCAGAGTAATGACATCATCGTATATCTCATAAGTCATTAACGTGTCCTGGACCTCTGCCAGGGTCCTGAAGAGATAGAGAGAATTGGCATACTCATGTCCTGAATCCTTTCAAATTTACATCAACATTTACTTAGTACACAAAACACCAGACCTCAATGACCAGAAATCTCAATGACCAGATCTCAATGACCAGAGATTTCAGACAGGTATTTATGAATCCGTACTGCGAACACAAACAGCGAAGAAGAAGAGAGCGATATGAGATATCATAGTTGTCAAAAGCAAGAATGGGTTAGACTGACTAGAATGACTTGATGTTAAAATCAACAAACAGACATCTTGGTACTCACCATCTCTCTGGTATCTCTCTGTCCTCGTCCTCCTGGTTTGTACTCTCTATGTACAGAACCCCTAACTCCTCACTCACTCACGCACACACACGATGGAATTATTCTGCCACCATATGGTGAGAATTAGACATTGCAGGGCATCCAGTCCCATCTTCTTGTTGCATGAATCCTGTCTTCAATTTTTCCAATTATTGTATTTTTCGCAATGTGTATTCTTTCTCTTGGTAGTTGATTAATTCAGTGGAGGCTGTTGGGGGGAGGACGGCTCATAATAATGTCTGGAACGGAGTGAATGGAATGGCATCAAACACATAGAAACCACACGTTTAATGTATTTTATACCATTCTGCCTATTCTGCTCCAGCAATTACCACGAGCCTGTCTTCCCCAATTAAGGTGCCACCAACCTCCTGTGGATACAATATACACTGAGTGTACAAAACATTACATAAAATGATCAAGTGAATCCAGGTGAAAGCTATGTTCTTTTATTGATGTCATCTGTTAAATCCACTTCAATCAGTGTAGATGAAGGGGAGGAGACAAGTTAAAGAAGGGTTTTTAAGCCTGGAGATAATTGAGACATGGATTGTGCATGTGTGCCATTCAGAGGCTGAATGGGCAAGACAAAAGATTTAAGTGCCTTTGAACGGGAGATGGTAGTAGGTGCCAGGCATACAGGTTTGTGTCAAGAACTGTAATGCTTCTGGGTTTTTCACACTCAACTGTTTACCATCTGTATTAAGAATGGTACACTCCCAGAAGAATATCCAGCAAATTTAACACTACTGTGAGAAGTATGGAGTCAACATGGACCAGCATCCATGTAGAACGCTTTCGACACCTTGTAGAGTCCATTCCCTGACAAATTGAGGCTGTTCTGAAGGCAAAAGGGGGTGCAACTCAATAGTAGGAATGTGTTCCTAATGTTTTGTAGGTCTGTATATCAGTAGTATAGAACACACAAAGCTGCCTGAACTGTTATTGGTTGGAAGTCCTTGTCCATGGTCCTGAAATAGTGTCCAGGTCAATGTTGCAGGCTGCATGTGAGATTAAGGGTTAACAGCCTTATAGGAATTTGGTCTATTTGAAGTAAATAACGCATTTCAGTCTTTGGATGCAAAAGGAAGCTATTTTATTTTTCTAATAAATGATTACTTGACATAGTCTGCAAAAACCATAAACAGTAGACGTCTGTCTTATCTGAAAGAAAAAAGAAAGAAACAATTATGATTGCGCTGCCTATGCTTTCCCAGTAGCTATAAATGCTGTTGTTCCCCCAATAAATGTTTTACCAGTGTCACAACATATTACGTGAAACACAAGACAAGCTAAAACTAGACACGAAATTGTAAAAACTGATACATCCTGGCATGCTTTCAAAAAACAAATGGCTCCCTAAAATAAAGTGGGAACTGACGCAAAGTTACTTTGATCATTTTTGTTAAAAAAAATAACGTTCATGTTCAGTTTGTCGGAAATTTTCAGACCCCTCAAGGAGGGTCAAATGTTAAGATGATTTGGAATCAAACAAACATTGATTTGGAGTGAATCAACACGTGAACTACTTTTTTTAACGAACTTAAAATTGCTCTGACATTACATCACAGCAATTTTTATTTTGCAATGATCATAACCGTTGGCAGTATTTTCTGTTAATCTTTAATTGAATGTACTTTTCCAAAAGAAATCTCCTCCATCGGCAAAGTGCTTATGCGCGGTGTGTAACCAGAGACAGTAGAGAAATCATTCCCAGACCATCTCTAGTGTAACTTCAGGAAGAGAAGAACCAATAGCCTACAGCTGAATCAAGTACAGCATTGCCAAAGGAGAAGCAGGCAAGACCTTGAACGTTTATTTATTTAAATACTGAGTTTTTACGATCGACAACAAATCACAGCCATTCTCAACGCTTTTTGTGTTATATGGGTTTTGTAATCAGCGTGAGTCATTTCACATGGAGGGCAATGAAGTGACAATGGTGTAACTGATAAGGTAGAGATACTAAAACACAGCGAAAATACAGTTTAGAGGCTTGGAGGCTTTTCAGTTGTAATTCGAGTAACACTTCAACTACAGCAGACCATACAGTATAAACGCATACTATATTTACTGTCTTGTTCTACACAGGGATGTTGTGTGAAAGCGCACTCTGGGGCATGGATCACCATGAAGACTTGGCGAGAGAACTCACTCCTCCTCACGCGTCCCTATCAGAGCCAACATCAGACCGGGGTAGTTTCTACCCTCATCTCTCCAAATGCGCCAACATCGAGGTTGATGGCAGGGAAAATATGGAAAACCATACAGTGAAAAGGGCGGTGAAACAGAGATCGGGTCATCAAGAAAATGGACTGGTCCCAGGAGACCAATTAGTGAGGAATATGGCATCACCCCATTCTACAGAGCGGTTTGGACCAACAGGGAGAGGGAAATCATCAGGAGCCGGACGGACACTGGTACCCTGTCAGACTTCATCTCCAAGCCTCTCGCAGAGTCGCACGAAAAACCATGTAGTGTAAAGCTTGCCTCTTCATTCTCCATGGACATATTTAACAGTGGCTTATGGAACAATGTTATTTATTTTGTATGTCATTTCACTATCCTTCACAACCTATGCTTTTTCGTTGACACGGTTGCCAGTTGTACGGTGTTTCCTCCGAAACAATGGTGGGGCTGGCTTCCGGCGAGCAGTGTGTCAAGTAGCAGTGTGGCTTGTCAGTGTCGTGTTTCGGAGGACGCGTGACTTTCGACCTTCGCCTCTCTGGAGTCGGTACGGGAGTTGTAGCGATGCGACAAGACTGTAACTACCAATTGGATATCACGAAAATGTGGAGAAAAAGGTGTAAAAAGTACAAACAAAAATGACAATAACACTGTGCTTGATATCCTGTTCAACCCTTCCTGTGAATTAAATAGCATTACAGGCCTATTGCTTATTGCATTTGTTTGATTGAAGAATGTTCATGTATTGACTAAATGTGCAGTGTTTATACATTGTTCTTTCAACTATTTATTATTCATGGAGAGGAAGCCGGCCTTAACATTCACCATCACTGGAACACTGTAACAGGATGGCATGGAATGAATCCTGTACTCTATTCTGTGTTGATGTTATTAACAAATAGGGATAGAATAGGCCTGCACTTGTTTCTTATCATTATTCCTTTCCTTTTAATGTGGGTCCATTCCAGATAGTGAAGATAGATATTTAGGTCTATGACATATCTATCTAGGTCTATGAAAATACTGTAGATGTTAGTTACCATAAATGACCTCAGATCCAGGTTTATAAGGAAGCACTTACGAGAGTCAAATTTAGTTGTTCATTTTTTTGTTCAGTCATGTTCACCATATTTTGCAAAAATATTCTCTGTTTTATTTAATTTGAAAGTAGCTGTTGACACCAAAAAACAAGTCTCAACTATTCAATGATTACTACCATTCATATGGGCACAACATACAGTGCCTTCAGAAACTATTCATAGCCCTTGACTTATTTCACATTTTGTTGTATTTCTATTTATTAGGGATCTCCATTAGCTGCTGAACTTTAAAGGGCCAGCCCTGCTGCCCTGTTCTGAGCCAACTGTCATTTTCCCAAGTCCCTCTTTGTGGCACCTGGCCACACTACTGAACAGTAGTCTAGGTGTGACAAAACTAGGGCATGTGGGCCCTGCCCTGTTGATAGTGTTGTTAAGAAGGCAGAGCAGGGCTTTATTATGGACAGACTTCTCCCCATTTTAGCTACTGTTGTAAACTGTTTTGACCATGACAGTTTACTACAATCCAGGGTTACTCTAAGCAGTTTAGTCACCAACTTGCTCAATTTCCACATTATTCATTACAAGACATAGTTGAGGTTTAGGGTGTAGTAAATGATTTGTCCCAAATACAATGCTTTTAGTTTTAGAAATATTTAGGACTAGCTTATTCCTTGTTACCCATTCCAAAACTAACTGCAGCTCTTTGTTAAGTGTTGCAGTCATTTCAGTTGCTGTAGTAGCTGACGTGTATAGTGTTGAGTCATCCGCATACATAGACACATGCCTTACTCAAAGCCAGTGGCATGTCGTTAGTAAAGATTGAAAAAAGCAAGGGGCCTAAACAGCTACCCTGTGGAATTCATGATTCTACCTGGATTATGCTTGAGAGGCTTCCATTAAAAAACACCATCTGTGTTCTGTTAGACAAGTAACTTTTTATCCACATTATAGCAGGGGCTGTAAAGCCATAACACATACGCTTTTCCAGCAGCAGACTCAAAGCTGCACTGAAGTCTAACAAGACAGCCCCCACAATCATTTTATCATCAATTTCTCTCAGCCAATCATCAGTCATTTGTGTATGTGCTGTGCTTGTTGAGTGTCCTTCCCTATAAGCATGCTGAAAGTCTGTTGCCTGAATTCAAAATTGATTACATTTAAAAAAAAATCCTCACCCATCTACACACAAAACCCCATAATGACAAAGTGAAAACATGTTTTTAGAAATTCTTGAAAATGTGTTGAAAATTAAGTATAGAAATATCTAATTCACGTAAGTATTCACACCTGAGTCACCTTTGGCAGTGATTACAACTGTGAGTCTTTCTGGGTAAGTGTCTAATAGCTTTGCACACCTGGATTGTACAGTATTAGCCCATTATTATTATTTTTTAATTTTCAAGCTCTGTCAAGTTGGTTGTTGATCATTGTTACACAGCCATCTACAAACATAATGCTTTCTATTCAAGACATAAAGTTAATGTATTTGCCACATTTTTTGCAGTTGTACTTTTTTGCCTTATTGCAAACAGGATGCATGTTTTGGAATATTTGTATTCTGTAATGGCTTCCATCTTTTCATTCTATCATTTGGGTTAGTAGTGTAGAGTAACTACAAAGTTGTTGATCCATTCTCAGTTTTCTCCTATCACTGCCATTAAACTCTGTAACTATTTTAATGTCACCATTAGCCTCATAGTTAGATCCCTGAGAGATGTCTATCCTTCCTGGCAACTGAGTTAGAAAGTATATTTGCAGTGACTGGGTGTATTGATACAGCATCCAAAGTGTAATTAATAACTTCACCATACTCAAAGGGAAATTCTGTCTGCTTTTTTTTTTTTTACCATCTACCAATAGGTCAAATCAAATCCAATCAAGCTTTATTTATACAGCACATTTTAGACATACAATGCAATGTGCTTCTCTGGCAGGCTATTCCAGAGGCTGGGGGAATAATAACTAAAGGCTGACTAAAGACTTACTGGGTAAATAACTTAAAAGCATGTCTGACATGTGCACAATGTGCACCATGGTGCACAACCATGGATTGATTTAAAAACCAATGGAAGAATCTTAAAATGTATTCTAAAACTCACAGGCAGCCAGTGCAGAGACCTTAAAACTGGTGTCATGTGTTCTCTCCGCCTGGTCTTTGTCAGTACCCATGCTGTAGCATTCTGTATGTTTTGCAGTTGACCAATGGCTTTTTTGGGTATACCAGACAGGAGAGCATTACAGTAGTCAAGCCTGCTTGTAATAAAAGCATGGATGAATCTCTCTGGATCAGCCTAAGAGAGAAATGGACACACCTTGGCAATGTTCCTCAGATGGTAAAAAATGAATTTTGATCACATTCCAAATGTGTGATGAGAAATTTAGTTCAGAATCTAAAATAACACCTAGGTTTTTTACCTGGTGTTTAATCTTTATTGCCCATGAATTCAAATGTGCGGCTAGATTCTCTCTTTGTGCTTTGGCTCCAACAATAAGTACCTTGATCTTATGATGATTTAGCTGGAGGAAGTTGTGAGCCATCCAAGTATTTAAATCACTAATACAGTCTAATAATTTATCCTTGGAGCTAAAGTTGTGTATCGTCTGTGTAGCAGTGGAAATCAATGCTGAGCTTTCTGATAACGCTGCCAAGGGGTAACATATATACATTGAACAGTACCGGTGTTACAATCGCCTGGAGTGGTGGGTGCAGAGTCAATTGCAGAGAGCAGAGGATACTGGGGAAAACCGTCTTTATTGGGATTCCCACACGAATGCCCAAAACCATAGGCGATAAACAGACAGAAAAATAGTCCGACCCAACACAGGGCACAAACAGGACGGAAGGACCGACCGACCATGACTAACAGAAAATAATCCTGCACGAACATAGGCGGGCCTAAAAGGCTAAAATAGACATAAATCAGGAAACAAAATAAGGGACAGGTGCAACGAATAAGACCAAACGAACAGAAAAGGAAAAAGGGATCTGTGGCGGCTAGTAGACCGGTGACGACGACTGCCTAGCGCCGCCTGAACAGGCAGGGGAGCCACATTCGGTGGGAGTCGTGACAACTGGACCCAAAATTGAACCATGTGGAAAGCACATGTGATGTGTATTTTCTTTGAGTTATGTTACAAGAAACACTTGACTGGTTAAATAGGTCCTAAAACAATTTAGAACTGGACCGGAGAAGCCAACCCACCTCTCTAGTCTTTCCAGAAGGACATCATGGTCAACAGTGTCAAATGCAGCACCTTAATCTAAGAGTACAAGGACAGAAAGTTGTTTGGCATCTGTGTTGGCTCTAAGATCATTTACCACTTTAACTAAGACTGTCTCTGTGCTGTGGTGGGCATAAAAAAGCAGAATAGAATTTTTCAAAAATACAAACTTCTAATCAGGTCTTGCATGACTGATACCGAGCCTAATGTTATCTAATCTTACCTCTGAAATACACTGCAAACTCATTACATTTAGATGTGGAGGAAAGTTCAAATAGGTTTGCAGGGGTAGGATTCATCAGGCCATTATTGGTCGAGACTCAAATTATTCTGATTAATAGTGATGAAGTTCAACAAATGACCTCGGTTGGCATTTATAATTGCCTTGTTATATATGCCAAGTTGCTCTCTCAGAATATCATATTGGACCTGCAACTTTTGTTTCAAATATTTTTTATTAAACACACACAAGAATGGTGTATAGGTATACAAGACAGGTATATAATTCTTATTTAAACATAAAAGAACATACCGGAACAACAAGACCCAGAGTTCTGGGTGCAAAACAAATAATACAAAACACGACATACAAAACAAGGACATATAGAAAGAAAGAGGGTAGATGTCCCGCCCCCCACCAGAGATAATTCATCTCTTTCCTGTGCTATCGAGGGTGTTTAAAAATGTTTGTAATCCTCACTCAGTTCCTCAGATCTCTTAAAACAAAGGTCGTTAAAACCTACCTGAGTGACAATGGTGTCAATATTGGAGTAGTTGGCCAGAACCGTGGGCAGGAGGGAGTTGATGCCATGGACACAGGCTCCTGGGTGACAGTGGAACTTAGTCTGTCCACAGATCTTCTCTGATAGAGGAAGATGCAGGTGCCCTTCTTTGCGAGACATCAGAAAACTTCCCTGGTCTTTGTGGTTGAATCTGTGTTAAAAATGCAATGCTTGACTGAGGGACCTTACAGATAATTGTATGTTTTATTTAACTAGGCAAGTCAGCTAAGAACAAATTCTTATTTACAATGATGGCCTACACCGACCTAACCCGGACGACGCACCCGGACGACGCGGGGCCAATTGTGCACCGCCCTATGGGACTCCCAATCAAGGCCGGTTGTGATACAGCCTGGATTCGAACCAGGATGTCTGTAGTGACACTTCTAGCACTGAGATGCAGTGTCTTAAAAATAATGTTAAACAATATTGTTACACACAGAGTAAGTCCATCCAAGTTATTATGTGACGTGTTAAGCACATTTTTATTCATGAAATTATTTAGACTTGTCATAACAAAGATGTTGAATACTTATTGACTCAAGACATTTCAGCTTTTAAATTGTATTAATTTGTAAAAATGTCTAAAAACATAATTCCACGTGGACATTATTGGGTATTGTGTGCTAGTATGCCAGTGAAACAACATCTCAATTTAATACATTTTAAATTCAGGCTGTAACACAACATAATTTGGGAGAAGTCAAGTGGTGTGAATACTTTCTGAAGGCACCTTTTTGACAAACTAAATGTGAGGTGAACTATTACTTTAATTGTAAAACGTTACCTTAATGGGCTTGTTCGACATTGGCGCCGACAGTGCAGGCGACTGCCGACTGACTGATCTACAAGGAACTTTACATCGTAAATAATTGCTCATTATTATTTGTCGATCAGTCAGCAAGTCACCCATGATACATGACGGGTTTGATCCTCTCGAACACGGCCTCCGTCAGCTGCGCTTACCACGGACTGGCTGGGAAAACTGTGCTAGACTACAGTAGAGGGGGGGGGTTGATGGTGACGCAGGAAAAACACCCAAGTGCAGACAAAAAAAAAAAGCAAGGAAGAGAGATCATATTAGCAGATCTGGATGTATGCATGAAAATATTATGTAACACACGTTGACACTTAGCGAAACCCAGAATAGAACGATTCATAGACAGGACAAGTCAACTCAAGGAAGTTCCATCAAATTTTGGGGTAAGTAACATTGGGAAGCTAGCAACAATGGTGCTAACTGGCTAGTATAGCTAGATAACATTTCTGAGTAATCATTAACAATGAAACGTTATAGCTGTCTAGCTTCAAGGTGTAACGTTACACATATGCTTTTCATTAGATACAGAGGAGAGAGTAATAGCAAGCAAGGTATCTGACATCGACAGAATGAATGCTGAAATGCCGGTTTGTTTCTGTATGTAACGTTGGCTAGTTAAGTTAGCTGTTATTTTTGGCTGTGGCAAAATGGCTGACGTTTCCCATACCAACCTGTTAATTGTTTGGATTTTGAAATATAACGGTTTCCACATAGCTAGTTCAAGGTCAGTCTCAACCAGACAAGATGTTGGCTAACTTCTTGGACTAGTGGTGTTGACAGATATGGGCTGGTGTTTGATCAACAACCTACCAATGCACACAGACTGTTGATTGTTGTGGCAGCGCCATTAGCTAACGTTAACTAGCATGTTAGCGCTACTACCGATGTTGAGTAAGGAGAAGGCCCTTGCAATGCTTGTCAGTAGCTAGCTAACTAACGTTACGGGCCTTGATAACGTAATGCATTAGTTATCGTCCAGACTCCTGTTGCATGAAGTTATTTTTCACATCAGTTAACCGTGTTCCAGGCAGTGTTTGCAGGCTGGTTATTTTCGCATTGTTTGAAATATTTGGCTAATGCTACGCAATCTAGCAAGTGTAGTTAGCTACTGGCTAGTTAGCGGTCTCTCATATCTAGAATACACCATATAATGTAACAGCGACACTTATTGAGATTGCGTTGTTTGCTGTAACTAAATCAAGTTTTCCTTATACTCCATAACCCCAAGTAACTTGATTTAATTAGCTGTACAATGTTACTCAATGACGTGTCCTCATAGAAAGAGATTCTGGTGAGGAAAGCGGATCGTGATAAGAATGATTAGCAAGCCAAGGACCAAGTACATTTTTATTCACACACATCATGCAAGCAACCTTCTCATTTGTCGTAACATAATGTTTTCCGTTGTGCCAAGCTCCTTGTAAACCAACGGCTGTCACAAGAAATGTCCAAATATCTTGACATGCCTGTCTGCATCAAACTGTCTCCAGAACAGAAACTGAAGGTGGAGCCAAGGGTAGTCTTGAAAATCCGACCCTAGTTGCCTCTGCCTAGTGTCGGTTTTTGAGGCTAGCCAAGGAGGGGGCTGGCATTGGATCTATTGACAAAGATTAGATTTGTTATTTGCAAGCAAGGTATTGTCAATAAAAGCAATTGTTGCCGATTTTGAGGCCTGGTAATATGCTTACTTTGTGCATTTCCGGATACAAACGCAGAACTTTCAGGTGAACTTTCCTCAGTCATGACCTAGCTATGCTCACTTCAAGTTTTACTCAAGTCAGCAAAACTAAGCCTTGACCATGATGACCTGAATAGTTGTCGTATACTAGCTGTGTATACACACTGCCATGGCAGCTGTGCCCCCCAGAAGTTCTAATTTGAGTTTTAACCCTAAACTTGCACCACTAATTCAGTTATTCAACTAATCATAACACCTTTGACTAATTAAATCAGGTGTGACGTTTATGGTTAGAACACACATGTGGAACGTCTGGGGGTGCTGAGGAGAGGGTTGGGGAAACCCTGGTTTATGGCCCGGTCAGGTGCTTTCTCAAGACTCAAGGTTTCTTTTCATCTGATTGGTTCCTCAACCGTTCTTGCTCCTTGGGTCATTGATTCCGATTGGCTTGTCAACTTTCATTCACACTGTAGCTGTCAGCTGTAGCCTACTCCTGCCGGCTTGCCTGATGATGCTTGAGGTAGAAGTCGGCCCAAACCACAGATCTAGGATCAGATTCCCCTTCCCTAATACTAACCTCTTCCATTAGATGGAAGCGGATACATCTGAAGACAGGAAACTGAAGACAGCCAATAATAAACCTGTAAACTGAGCCCAGAGGATCGTAACTCAGCTGGAGACTGTCTTAATGTGTCTCAAGACTTCCAGTGTCTCACAACTAGACACACAGACCTTTCCTACCCAGAAACCCTATCCCCTAATCTTAATGTTCCCTCATAGGCACTTGAGTGGATTGAAGGAGCCTGAGGCCCTAAACCTATCTCTTCCATCCTGACTCATAGTGATTTAAGATGTTTTGCGTTGTCACTCTGCTGTTGTGTAAGGTCAATATTCTACACAGACTCTCTCCAGTCCTCCAGTACCCCCCAACATCACACATTTGTCTTATAGGCCTGGGAAAAAAAACTGATTCAACTCATTGAGGGCTTGATGATTAGTTGACAAGTTGATTCAGGTGTGTTTGTCTGGGGCTCCAACAAAAATGTGTGCTGTTGGGGCTACTGGAGGACTGGAGTTGGGAAACATTTACAGAACTGGGACACATTGTTGGACTACCACAACTTTATGTCAGTGGCACTGGCAGCCAAGCATAGATGGCCTGATTTCAATCCAATATGCTATTATTAATAATTTTGGGCAATTGTTAAGAATACATTGTTTGTTAGTAAGCGCACAATGGCTTGTTCTCCTTGTTCAATTGTTCTTGTTTTGTTATTGTATTAGGCTTGGCTAATATAGCCAGGTGATATCTTGAAACCTCAATATCCCATGCATGTTTTGCTGTAGTGAGACGTGTGTAACCTAGGGGCTGCAGTTAGTTGGGGTTGGGGTAGGGTTAGGCTAGGGTCATGCTCTGTGTGACCAATCAACAGTTTGTCAGTAGCTGTATACTGTCTTGCACAGTCTAGATATCTCTGAACCAGTTCGACAGAGACTATTAATAGGCCAGTGTGGTGCATGGTTGATAGTCCTGTGCTGTCTGCAACTGGAAATAGGAGAGTTGATGGCAGTGGGGGGGGCTTCTGTCTGTTGGTATTTGGGCTAGTGTGTATGTATGTAATAATTCCACCCCGTTGCCAAGCATGCGTAAATAGCATTTTAATGTCTAGACCCAGATTGTGGCAGAGTGAGAGTCATTTGAATTGGTCTCGCTTAGTTGAAGAGTCCTGTCTTGCAAACATACTGTGGAATCATGGCCTTTGGATGTTGTTTCGCAGCTATTTTTACACCTCGAGTGGTCTGAAGTTGTCCATGTGATGTTCACTACATTTTACACCGATTAGCTGAAATGCACATGCCTCAGTCCCAAATGCATGGGGAAAAATGGGGCATCAACCATTCTAAATCTCTCTCTCCTGTCTCTGTCCCACAGCTTCTGCGATGGTTTCTGCAACCCTCCCTGAGCCTCAGCAGCCGGAGCGTTCCCTCTCAGCCGGCCTCTGGTTCTCCTTTCCTACCCAGGCAGTGATTCCCCCCCAGGCCAGGGCCTCCTAAAGCGGACAAGACTGCCAAGATCTGCCCTGTGTCGATCATGACGGTCACCACACGTGGCTCCCCCGTGGGGGGAAATGATAGCCAGGGCCAGGCACCCGCTGATTCTCAGAGCCAGCCCCCACCCACACAGGCCCAGGTGAGTGTCGGGGTGACGTGTGTCTATCTATGCATAGTTCCCCAATTATCAGTGAACAAGGTTACCCGCATGTCAACTGTATGTCTGCGTGAAGTTGACTGACTAATATGGAGCGATCTGCAATACCATATGCTTTAGTACTTACTTACTTAGGCCCATCGCCCCATGAGGAGCATAGGACAGTAGTA